>NW_010231217.1:0-4661 GCF_000690775.1 Eurypyga helias
CTTGCCTGACTGAATCCAGCACAAGACACATAGGTTATAATTTCTGGTAAAATAAACAATTTAATCTTCTTTTTTTACAGAATGAATCAGTAAATGGCTGGAACTCCACTTTTGGGCCTTGCTGTACAGTGCTTAGAAGCCTGAACTGGCAGCAATGAGGAACTTCCACCTGCAGGACTCGTCTCACTTTCTGTTCACACCTTTGGCTCATCCAGATGTGGTACTGCTGGGGCAGGAGCTGACTCCCGCTCCCCAGGCTTAACTGAAAAGCTTCCGATCCATTAACGTGCTTGAATAACCCACCAGGAACCTTCAAGCCTCACTGGGGTGAGAGGTGCCAAACAGCCTGCAGGCTATATGTGATTTATTGGCACAAAATCATGGGGCGAGCCGGGCTGACCTGAGCTATCGCCTGCTACTGCATATCCAGCCAGGAGGTCTGTGGTGTTCTTTCCAAATTTTCTGATTTGCTGCTTTGGCAGGGTTCAGCTTTTTTTGACAAAGTTGCAACCTCACTTGAGAGACTGAACCAAAACAAGGTCAAAGCAGACCAGAAGTTATAACAGGAAATAAATGTTGGCAACTCTGAAATAAATACCAAATTTGTCCTCTGTTTTTTTTAATAAAAGCAGGACTTTGAATTCTACCTCACTTCCCACCAGGGCAGCTAGCGAGAATGGAAACGGTTCGTGGGTTAGGCCAGCAGTGCACGTGCAGAGGATCCAGGCACTGAACAGTGTTCAGTGTATACCCCAGAGGGGTGGAAGCAAGCCTTCAGCTGGGCCTTCTGGGTAAATTCGAAGTAGTTACGTGCCATCTCTGCCATAACTGGTAAACAAATAAGGTTGAATTATGTTAGAAAGAATAATTGGAAGTTAGTGTGCAGGTATTTCATGCTCTCAGCTAACCGTGCATTTGTTACAGACATCACAGAGTGAGTGGCCTGCATGCTTTCTCCTCATCTCCGTCTTCGACAGCCTTGTGCCAAAAACACAGCCAAGACAAACACTTTGCTCCAGATGTAAGCTGCCCCGATTATTACTCCTGCATGCTGTTAACGGGTTTCAGTAAGTTTAGAAACCAGCATAAGTGACAGATTTCTCTGAACTTCCAAACTTAGCAGTTTTTACAGTGTGCTGTGTTTCTGGCAGGAAATCTGGATGAGATGCCAAGTTGGTAGAAAATTCACTATCCCTCTATAAAATGTTTATTGTTTGGCATGTATCTCTAAGTGCACCTCACCGTTGCTAAGTTAACATGACTTTAAAAATCTCCCATCTGAGAATCTATCATCCAGCTGCAGAGTTTCAGTGAAATGCCTTCCAACGAACAGTGAAAGCATGCTGGAGCCATTCCTGTAGGGGCCTCAGCTCCAGAGTACCTCCTGGTATCTTCTGCCTGGCCTCTGCATTTCCTGATGCCTAGACCTGACCTTTCATTTCATTCATCCTTTTGTTCATTGTTTCATCAGTGTGTCTTCTCACAGCAGGTAATATATTTACGTTACAATATTGCTAGAACTGTAGAGTTGCAAAAGATTAGCTTCACAAATACGCTGTCCTCATCCATATCCTATAGGGACATGCTAAAACGTATCTGTTATGCCATTTACCAACATGCCAAACTAGCGTTTAAGTGTACTCCATGGTTAAATGATGTTATTACTCCATGAGCAGGGACCACATGATCTTCCTCACATTACAGTAAGCCATTTTATACGTGTTTCACTCTTGCACCCAAAAATACTTGCTTGTTTGTAGAAACTAAAATAAGTTGTAGTGAGCCTTTTCAAAGTATCCTTGGTTTCCGTTTGTTAGCTGTTGCTGCTGAAAGCCTTTATATTCCTAAGGAGACCTGGCGCTGCAGGCTCCAGAAGGCTCACCCACACTTGCATGGAGTGAGCTCTCCATGAAGCTGCAATGTCTGGCTGGGCAGGCCAAACCTCCACCAGCCGTTGCAGCTGCCCCAGCTCCGTGTATTTTTCGTCTGGGTGCTTTCAGGAATTCCCAGCAGCTGCTCAGTGTCTCGGGCCTTGCTGAAGCACGTTGGATTGAGGAGCAGATCCACGATGGCTGTGGCTCGTGGCTGCATGGCGGTTGTGTCACTGCCATCCTGTAGCCTGTGTGCTGCTTACAAGAGGTCGCCGATGACAGTGACCCATTTTTTCGTGTCTCAGACACCCCCCGAGCATGGCAGCTGAGCAGAATGGGCCCAGGGGTGGAACAGAGCATACATACTGCAGATAAGGACCACAAGCTGCTGCGTGCGCAACCTTACACAGCACTCGTCCTTCTGAGCTGGCTAGGGCCAGCGCTGCTCTCACACGGACAGCTGCACACTGACTCCTGGGGGGCTGGTGCCAAGCCGCTGGAATTCTGCCACCCTAACTAATGAACTCACTTAGGAACCTCTGTGTTAAGATTAACATTTTGGAAAAATGCATTTATTCCCAAATGCCTTGGTAAGGATTCCAGCTGGTCTGGATACACAAGACTTCACAGTACACAGACTGCACAGCCAAAGGTTAATAAAGCTGAGGTACAAACTTAGAATCACATTAGTGCTTAGAATAGTTGACCAGATGATGTGATTTTCCACCAAATTAGCAGCAGATGAATTATCAAGGTTCTGCTGTCTGGTCTGACATTAAACCTGCGCTTGAGGAAAGGCAGAACCTTTACACATTGTGAGGATGCTGGAGAACATGCAATTGGGGAGTGCTGCTGCCTCACGGTCACTCAGCCGAGGCAACTAAATGAAGGAAAGAATGCTCCTTGTCAGCACAAACTCAGCTAAAACACGCCCTGACAGTCTTTGCCAGATGCTGTCTGTAGGAATGATCAGTGGGTGAAGAAGGTGGAAATCGGCCGTGTACACTCAGCGTGCTGTGTGCTTTGAGTAGTCTCTCACGGAGCAATGAGTACCCGGGTAAGTTCCTTAGTGACAACCCAGCCCGTTTCCTTGGCACCAAATGGGCACTAACGCCTGTGCAAAAGAGCGGGCAGGTAGTTCTGTTCAGCTCCTAGCAAGCAAAAAGCACTCTGCAAACATAGGGTACTACAAAAAACAAATGGAGCTTTGGTGTTGGCTTTGGAGCACAGAAGCAGACTCCTCACATGAAAGACTCACTCCATGGTGAAGTGAGAGGCCTCCTGCCGACTCCATGGGTAAATTCATGTGTGTGTGAGCCTCTGCCTAAGCCAAGGGCTTTAACTAAAGAGTCTTACCTTTATTCCCTGATATAAACCCTTCCATAGGTACTTTGCCAAGAGCTTCCTCGGAGTTTAATGTACCATCACGTTGGCTGGACTCCTCAGGTCTCTCTCAAGTTCAGCAGTAGAGATGAATGATGTCTATATATGTGTACAATGTTCCGGTGCTTTAGGTAAGTGAAAAAGTGAATAGCAGAAGGTGGTTTCTCTCCATGATCCTGTTTATCTTTTCAGAGGGAACCTGTGGTAGATGCTGTGAATTCACACAACGAAGGAGCACTTTCTTTCCTCTTCTGGCTATGCCAGAAAATAAAGCTAAGGTGGCTGGCTGGAAAAAAGGCACAGGAGTGACCATGAGTGAAGTGAAAGAGAAGTTCACAGCATTTAGTGTGCCTAAACTGAGACAAGAAATAAAATAGTCTACTTCAAGAGTTTTAAAGATTTGGTGCATAAAACCGCTGTTCCAGGAATAGGGATTTTAAAATCGAGGCGTGCTCCAATCTGACAGTAGAACAGTAAGCACCGTACCCGTGCTTATTTAAAAAGCAAAGATTATCTTGGCATTCAGACACTTATCAGTCTTTCTATAATCGTGGGCAATCTTTAGAGCACATTTGAAGAAAAGAATAATTAAGACTTGAAGGTAAGTAGAAAATTATGTAGATAAAATGATTAGGGCAAACTCAGCTGCTCTCTCTTGTTGATTTTCCAGGCAAAACTCCTTTGCCTGGATGCTAAAGTGTCGAGCTAAGCTGCTATGCCAAGTTTGATCACTTGTGATGATACTTGGCTTGGACTGGACAACATGTCCTTAGAAGTGGCTGTCAAAGTGAGCAAGGAGCCAGCACAGATCAACTTGGGCAAAGGATTACTGAGTGGGAAGGAAATTAATACTGGAATTCCTCAAGGTGTTGTGCCTGATTCATCTAAAGATATTCATTTATTACCACAGCACATGCTAAGGAAGTTTTGAAGTATTGCCAGCATGGAAGCGGGATGGAGTACTAAGAGCACTGCATGGCACTGGTGACTAAAGCAGGGGAAGTAAAGCGGCATTTGCTAGGGCAGAATACAAGCCACGTATGAGGGTAGGAGCTATTTGGTTGTTAGATGTCAAAACCAAGCAGTTAGAGAGGCTTCTCTAACAGCGATACAGAAAGAAAAGCACTTCTGGAAGTTTGGTCTTCCTGTGTGAGAGAAGGATCTGGAGTGAGTCACCTGTGGGAGGTGTCTCTTCTGCACTCAGGAGGTAGCTGTGAGACCTACCGTTCAGTCAGCAAACACTGTGTCAGAGCAGTCAGACCTGAAGAAGTGTGTCTGCTCCAAAAAGGCCACCCTTAGCTCTGAGAGGGCTGCAGCGAGGAAGGAATGAGGATAGTAGTTGGCCATATCATGACTGCAGTCATGAAAAAGGCAAACAGATACTTGATGTACGTTGTGGTTTAACTC
>NW_010231218.1:0-4063 GCF_000690775.1 Eurypyga helias
GGGTTAGCCCTTTGCACCTTGGAAGCCGTGCTAACTGGCGGAATAGACGCAAAAGTTAGTAAGAAGGTGGCGGGGAGGCCGAGGAGGGTCCTCGAGTGGCGTGCGGGGGGTGAGGGATACAGCGAGCCTGAAAATAACGGGGAGGAGAGGGGGAAGGGAGAGATGGGGGAAGACGGACACGACGGTATCAAGTACTTCCTACCGGTGATGGCGGGGGTCACTGCGAGCATCCCTCCCCGCGGAGGAGCGGATCCCAAACTACAAAATTAATTCCGTCGGTTTGATATGCCTCGTCTTGGGTTTATTTCTTAATTTTCTCTTCCACGCGAAATCGCTATCGCCGTCGCAGAAGTAACTCGCAACTCCTGGCGTAGGAGGGAGAGGCAACTCGGGCACTTCTGCCTTGCTAAAATTGAGACTGTTAACGATATTTGCAGCTCAGAGGGAAAAGAGGCAACCGCCCTGACCTTAGGTAATTGAAATTTGATGGTTAAACTAATTACGCTCTTATTCTAAGGGGAAAGAAATACTTATTGAACGTCAGCTAGTCTGGTACGTTCGGAGTTAGAAGCGAACTTTTCGGATTTGTTTTCCCCTTCCTTTTCAGGAAAGCATACAAACACATAGAAATATTTACCGCACCTTTCGAGAATATAATTGCTGAGTGGGTAATCTCATCTGCTGGTATGGGAAAATACATCTAATATATCAAGCGTAAATACGATACGGTTTAGATCTTGCCCGCCTAAATATATTACATTAACAGTTACCCTGGTTTAAATTCAGATTATTGTCTTTTGCAGTTTTATAGATAATGGATACATGCAATAAAATTCTATTTGAATATATATTCTATCTAACAAGACACACATCGTATCGATTTATATTTTATACACACACACACATGCACGCACGTTGTAGGCGGCTCGTAATATGTTAGAACATTTCCAGCACTTGGGTATACTGGGGTACTTATCTAAACAATCACTCATTTCCTCCTCCTATCGAATGTCTAATTTGTAAAGAGAGTTAAAACACATTTACTTACTCATTTCCAACAGCACATCTATGGAACTCTTTAACTGGGGTAATAGATAAGTTTTTCTATTTACTCTGCGTGGAGAGGAAATGCGGTTACACAGGCGCACACAGACACAGCCGCAACTGTTCAACAACACACGTTTGACAGGAAAGGGGAGATTGTTTTATTTATCTTAAAAAAACCTCAATAACAAAAAAAAGCGCGCCTCAAACAACAACACCACCAAAAATCCTAGCAGCAACCCATGTCGTAAAAGAATAAAGCTCCCACCTACGCGACTGTAAAAAAAGGAAAGATTGCCAAAGTCCAACACCAGCGAAGAGCGTTTCCCGGCGTAAAGAGATACATGCACACGTACAGACGCGGACGTACAAATACCTGCCGGCCAGCAGCAGATGAATTACACTGGGTTATCGTAAATATTACCCTCGGCATAAGTCCTGAGACACTCTGGCCAGAGCAGTACAGCAGGCTGCCGTGCTCCCCAGCTGCGGTAAAACACAACGAAAAGTGGTGTCTCGGTTTGTGAGATCAGCACTATATTGTGCGAGCTGACCGGGCTCTGTTTCGTATTATTTACCGCGATTAGATCTCGAAGTGTACTTGTTTTTCTGCGCCTCTTTCTACCGTGGGGCTCTGGTGCTCTGTTACAGGAGAAGGATGCAATTTTGTATACGACTGTAAATCTGCAAGGTGACCTGAGCTACTCAGTTGAAGTCTGTTTTTTTCGTGTGGTTCTATTAGTCTGTGAAGATGTGCTGAGGCAGGACCTCCAAAAGGCCTGTTCCATGTCTTTGTGGTTTTGCTATCATAAACAAGAACCCAGCCAAGACCACCAAGTGTTATCTTGCACACGGCCATTTCGACATTTTACTGCAAGATTTATGGCTGTAATAAACAATCTCAGAAACCTTTTTTTTTTTTTTCTCCCGGTACTTCCCTTTAACATACTTGTAGCATCATCCTAATCTCTCAAAGAAAGAAAAGGAGAGGAAAAATAGGCCATCTCCCTTATTTTTCCAGAAGGACTCAAGGCTCTATTTCACTGGCAAAGGAGACTGTAACAACTCAATAAAGGAATAAGAGTTTCCCAGCCGAGGCTGGCCGAGGAGGAGATGGGGACCTCACTGGAATTAAGTTGAGAGGGAGAGAGTGAATTTCCACGCACCCAGAACAGCCAATCTCATACATACCCAAAGAGGGGCAAAAGGGGCATCCCCTTTTCCTTGTGAAACAGGCAAGCACTCCTGCTAACTCCTCGTGCGCGGCTAAAACGTAATTACCCCGAAAGAGAAAACAATAATAACAAAAATAGTAATAGTAATTGAAGTTAACCTTTCGCCGTGCCCGGGTATCCTCCACCGAGAGCGGTAGGAGGAGGAAGAACCGCACTAGCAGCCTGGTTTGAATTTGATTTGAACCATTTTGAATATATTTAGCCCCAGCTTTCCCTTCTTGAATGCGAGGCTGTCCCAAGTTTCAAAGTGACCGAAAAGTGACACCGTGTGCATTTTGTTTCTTATTAATCTTACACATT
The DNA here is from genome assembly GCF_000690775.1 of Eurypyga helias. Lineage (NCBI taxonomy): Eukaryota > Metazoa > Chordata > Aves > Eurypygiformes > Eurypygidae > Eurypyga > Eurypyga helias. The sequence continues at coordinate 2,580 of NW_010231218.1, forward strand.
GACAGTCTTTGTTAAATAACAAGGCGTGCCCTTCACCAGGCGACATTTTCATATTTGTTAGACGCGGTGACCTGAAGTTCACCTCGGCCTTGGACTTAGTTTTTCTAAAAGGTCTATAACAGTGTCTTTTAGATAGCGGGGTGCTTTGCCCAGGTCACTACTTCTAAAGGAAAATTAAGAAAAAATCGCGGGAAATGTAAACGTTATGGAATGTATCGACTGTATTCCCTCCTTTGTTCCTGGGAATGATACAGCCCCCGAGGCTGCTCCTGTCTCCGCGGTTGGGAGCGCTCCTTTCCCCTGGTCGCTGCCGGGGCAATGCTCGCAGTTTTGCCCCAAGTTCAGCATTTGGTAAAACCGGTGATTTCTCCGGCACTGGGACTGCTCCTAAATCCGGGATGGTTGGCGGGATTTGTTCGCTCTGTCCTGGCGCGGTTAAATAAACACACGTAAATTGTGATTTGTGCCCGGATTTTAAATGAATGGTCTTTTGAGCAGACCTTCCACGCCAGAGAGCAGTGTGCTGAATGCAGGGAGTGAAAGGACAGAAAGAGTTCGTCTCGAATTATTGACTGTTCTGCTCCAGATTGTTTCTTATTTTTTTAAAAAATAGAATAATGTAAACAAGATTTCAGAAGAGTCAATATTTATTGAAGTCGCAGTTTCTACTTCTTTGAAAATATCCCCATTGATATTTTTTTTTCTAAACCAGACTGAAACTATGGACTTAGAGCCACTAATTGCTTTGGTGAGGAAGCAAATGGATTTCAGTCACCTACTCTTGAGTAAGCCAGTTATAGTAACAGCTTTCGTTCTGGCTATATCAAAGACGCATTGTTATTCTTGGAAACAATCCGCCTGCTATTCTCTAACAAAATAGATATTTGGCTACGGTTTTTAGCTTGTTATCAGGCTTCGCTCTTACAACAAATAAATACTCTGGATGTGAAAGGTTATATACTATCTCCAGCGAGGGCAGGCTTCCCAAACATGCAATGCCAGGGCTCGCTACAAATGAGCAACAGCAGCAACTTGTGAACAACGTCTACATGCCGAACAAACACTGGCATTACATATTTTCCAGGCTTCAGCAGGTACTTTATACAAAATCTCCAATAATCACTTTGGTTAATCTGAAATCTAACCCCTCGCATATTTGTTCCCAAGAAATAGCTCTTGAGTGCCACGATCCAGCTGTGTCTCTGGCAAATAAATTCACGCGTTACCAGCTAGGTGGAGGCCGGAATATCCTCCTGCCTTGGGGTCGACAGGCAGCTATGCATGGATGGGGGTGAGATGCCCTCTTCCTCGGACTTCCTCGTCGCCCTCTTCCCTCCTCCACACATTTCGTATCTGCTTATCAATATTTGGGAATATCTTTTCCCTCTTCCATGGCCCCCCTCATCCTCATCATTTCAGGCTGAATGCGGTTTGCAGTCATCTCCCCCAGAATGAATTCCCTCTGCGATACTGGCCAGTTTTCC
>NW_010231219.1:0-2708 GCF_000690775.1 Eurypyga helias
GCCAGATAAGGTTAAACCACAACACATAGTATGGATATTGAAATCCTATGTTTGAGAAACAGAATTCATGTCATAATTTTAAGAAGCAATACCTGGTATCTACCTTCACCAAATTTTGACTGATCTTATTTGATTTTTTTAATTTTAAATTTTAACATTTTTTGCTAATAAGGGAATACATTTGAGTGTAAGAAAATGGGGAAACAAGGAAAAGGTAAAGCAGGGGAGGGCAATAAAGCCTTTGGTACTTACTCAAAGAATTAAAAAGAGAAAATACAACAGAAGTATATTTAAACTTTGAAAAAAAATTATTTTTAAAATGTATTTTGCCAACTAATTCTCTTGGCAACAGCTTTCTGGGAAACAACGTTGACATAAACTAATTGATGAGAATAAGCAGTCTGAGCAGTCTGCTACTGCTCCTCTGATGGCTTTGATGCAACAGGTCACTATGAGGAGGAAGATGGCAACTGAAACAATGTCTGAAGACCACGTGAAAGAGAAATGAAAGATAATGATTGCTAAGGAAGATTTAGGAGATTTCTACCTCTATTTAAAAATCTTAACAATTAATCAGTTATTAAAAACCTATGTGTGATTCTTATTTTGTTCCCAAGGTTAACTAAAACGATCTTAACCAAAGCATGCCAGACTGTCAAAAGGAACAAGTATGGTATATTTTCTTTATACATATACAGTTTATATGCAGTTTTTTACACGAGGAACAAGGCTGATGTTGCCTGCACAGATTAGACTCATTGCCCTTGAGTAAATCTATTCTGCATTGCTAAGAATCACAATATGCTCCATGTATCGATCAACACTATTCCAGGTAATCTGTGTTCACTGAGTACATGTGTTAAATTTATAGTGATGGGTTGAGTATAAAATTATCCAGCAATTGTGGATTTCTGGTAAATTCAAATGATCAGATAGTACATGAAAAGTGGTAATCTAATACCTAACAGTTGGGGATGCCAAATCTACCAGTGCAATTGTTGCAAACACTTTTTAGGAAGATTCACAACGAAAAGTACATTTACTTCTGTTTAGCTTTTGGGGGGTTGAGTCTCTGTTATATTCTAAGAAATGTGTTTAAGCTTAGGAATCATTGCCTGTAAAATGTTCATAGCTGGAATCAAATACTTCTCATATCACACTCAACATTATCAGATCTTATTAATTAAATCTTACTCTTCTAATAATTTCTTTTGCTTTCATGTTCACATACTGATTAATTAATTTTAACATATGGCCCCATTTCCATACGAATTCATTCATTGGCCCTACGGAGTCAAAAGAAAACAGAAGTGGATCATTATTTCTCATGCATATAACATCTGTTCATTTCACGCATGGATTTGACTGGTATTTTTCAAAGATATACCTGTAGCATTCTACAAGTAATATTTTCTATTGATATGATAAGTTTAATTAGATGCTTTCCCATATGGCTAAAGACTTCAGGTATGACTACTCAGTGTATTGTTTACATTTACAAGAAAGCTGCAAGTGTTGTATTTTTTTTTATTCAACAAAAGTCATCCTACTCCAATAACTGTAAAACATCCATAACACATGTCTGAATTCTTTGAGATCCTTAATACCCATCTTACTGGCCATGCTAATGCACCTAAATAAATTTCTATCCAATTCAATCCTTATCTAATTTCTCTCGTGCCACTGAGCTTTGCTAATAACGCTTCTTTTGATTAGTGCCATAAAAATTACAGTAGCATGAATCACATTCTTAATAGCACACATTTCTAGCTAAAATTTTTTAAATAATTTTGATGGATTATGTATGTCTAGCTCTCTTGGCTCTTATGAAAATCCAATTCCTTATATTCAGATATAGTTACAGTCTAAAGTTTTTTTGTATATGCATTCATGAATATTACATGCTTAGCCAGTTTATATGATGAAAAAGATTTACTAGGTATCCCTCTTTATCAAATATTTCTAACAATTACAAAGTTTCTCCAATGCTCTTCAAGAAAAAAGCAGTCTGTCTGCAAACATCAGGCAGTTCAACCATTGCTATAAACCAAACTCAATGAAAGGGAGTCATGGAAGAAGCATCTCCTCTTGCCCATGATAGAATTAATTGTAATCTGTTTAGTGTCAGTAGCACCTATTGACCTCAAATTACAAAGATAGTTCTTAGAAATGCACTGGTAGAATGCATCACATTGTTTTGTAAGTTGCAGAAGGTTTCTAAAGGGCACATACTCCGTCAATCCATGTGAATTTTATATTAGGGGAATTACCATCTAATGTGAGGACACATTCTGAACTGGTGGAAGATACATCCCTTATACACAGCAAGTATTTCTGTAACTATTCTTTAAATCATTACCAACCACTCAGTAGAATTACAGAAAACATTTTGCTTAATAATTTTTTTACATATCAAGCAAATAAAACAAATAATAATTATACTACTACTACTAATGATGATAAGTAATTTATAAAAAGGAAAAAAGGTGAGGAAAACACAGATACAACTGCTCACCACTGGCCGACTGATGATCAGCCAGTTCCTGAGCAGCAATTTTTCCTCCCCGCTAACTCCCCCAACTTATGTACTGAGCGTGACGTCCCTTTGGTCAGTTTGGACCAGCTGTCCTGCCTGTGTCCCCTCCCTTCTAGAGAAGAAGCTGGGAACAATTTCAGAAACTGATGAAGTCCTTGACTTGGTATAAACA
>NW_010231220.1:0-14493 GCF_000690775.1 Eurypyga helias
TAAACAGTGCAGGTCCCAACACCGATCATCACTGACCACGGGCAGCTCTCCATTCTCCCAGTCCCTGCCCTTGCCTTCCATGACTCTGGGGGTACGGCTTCTTGCCAGTGAAGACTGAGGCAAAAAAAATCACTGAGTACCTCAGCCTTCTCCATATCCTGGGAAGCCAGGGCTCCTGTTTCCTTCCGCAGAGGGCCCACATTCTCCCTTTCTTCTTATCCCGTATGTACCTACAGAAGCCCTTCTTGTTGGCCCTGATGTCCCTGGCCAGGTTCAATTCTGTCAGGGCTTTGGCTTTCCTGACCTGATCTCTAACCTCTCGGGCAACTTCCCTGTACTCCTCCCAGGCTACCTGTCCCTGAAGCTGCATCTTGGAGATCAGAGTTTAGATTTTTTTAGGGAATATAAAGCAAAACTAGAGTAGAAGCAAAGTCATAACACTAAAATACATATTTTTTTTATTTTAAAGCCCTAAAGCATACTATTAATTTGAAATTGAGATATTTTAGTGTGGAAGAGCAAATATAAGAGCAATAAATGCTATAAATATTTTACCCGGTACACCATGCTGTCAAATAAAAAAAGAAAAATGAAGGACATTGTCTGGTTCCAACTGCTGACTCCACTTCTTTTGGAATCAAACAAAAATATAATTTGTTGATATATAACAGGCCATATGTGATAGCAGCAGGATTTTAAAAGCCACTATTTTTCTGAAAGAAATGTGGGAGTAGAAAAAGCAAATGAGGCTCAGTGTCTAGTTTAACATTTGAGAAGAAGAAAATCAGAAAATTGAAGGAGGGAAAGTGCAAATTGCTATGTGCAAAGAAAGATACATCAGAGATCACAACATTTCAGATGTCATTCAAACAAAGGCTCTAAAATAAGGCAAAAAAAGCATCTTGTCCAACAGGAAATTATGATATGTTGAAAATTATTCCTATTCTGGACTAGCATGAAAAGATAATTTTTTCTTTTATTTTTGTGGAAAAAATAAGGTTTTCACAGGAAGTTTCTGTCCGATACAGTTATGGAGAACTATAAAAACAATGTGTTGTGAATGACTCCAGTGTCTCAAAATCCAGACAGGAAAAAAAGCGGTATTTTTTCAATTCTCTCTTCAGTTTTAGTAGCTGAAACCTGCTTTATCTAAATAATTGCTATTAGTTAATAACTGAATAATGAAACCAGCCTTTTCAGGTACTTGAACGATGATGCATAAATCTGGTTCAGAATACTCTGAATGAAAATACAGACTTTTCACCGCTTCCAGTAGGTCTGGGCTGTGCCCCAGCACTATACAGGCAGTTGCCCGGAGCAGCACACTTGCAAGAACTGCAGAATGACCCCTCTTCCTCCTGTGCATAAGTCACAAACCCAAGGCGAGGCAGCTGCTGCTGCAGTGACTTTGAGAGGGGCAGGGGCATGCAGAGAAGGTTACTGCATGGGGCCAGGACATTCTCACCAGAAACCAATAGCTGCCTCATTCTCTTCCCAGGGAAAATAGCAAGTACCTCATCCATGTCACAGTAACGACTAAGTTTGCCCACACTGCTAAAACACCTTTTGCTGCCTTTGTCCTAATGTGTTAGCTGAAGAATATCTGCCTAGGTGATCAGGGATGGATTCAGCTTTGGTGTGTACCATGTGTGTCTGCTATGGTGCCTGGATCATGATTTCTCATTACAGAGAATAGCCGGAGAGCTTACTCAGCTGATAGGATGCAGCTGTCTACTCACAAACGTTAGAAATTGCCTTCTAGAATCCACTGACTCAATTTACTAGATATCCACTGATTATATGGGAAGCCCTACCTAGACTAAACACCTTCTCAGGCAGAGATACCACTGAACGGATGAGATTAATTTTACCCAAGATATCCTCTAAATGACTCCATAAAATACACCATATTTAAACTTCAAATGTGTGTAAAGGAAAAATAGTAACTGTTTCTTTGGTTAGCCCTAGGGCTGCCGATTAAACACCTGATATCAGTTGTGGAAGGCAAGGGTAGGGACTGGGAGAATGGAGAGCCACCCATGCTTAGAGAGGATCAGGTTCAGGAGTACCTAAGGAACCTGAAGGTGCACAAGTTGGGCTTGTTCAGCCTGGAGAAGAGAAGCCTCCAGGGAGACCTTATTGCAGCCCTCCAGTATCTGAAAGGGCCGACAAGGAAGCTGGGAGGGGACTTTTTACAAGGGCCTGTAATGACAGGACAAGGGGTAATGAGTTTAAATTGAAAGAGGGGAGGTTTAGATGAGATATCAGGAAGAACTTCCCAGAGAGGGTGGTGAAGCACTGGACCAGGTTGCCCAAAGAAGCTGTGGATGCCCCATCCCTGGAAGTGTTCAAGGCCAGGCTGGATGAGGCTTTAAGCAACCTGGTCTAGTGGAAGGCGTCCCTGCCCATGGCAGGGGGTTGGAACTACATGGTCTGTAAGGTCCCTTCCAACCCAAACTATTCTGTGATTCTATGATCCCTTTGATCATGGTGTTAAAAGATTATTTAAAAGCTTATGATATCTTGAAAAAATTCACGAAATGTCAATTTTTATCCTCATCTACAACCTCATACATGTACGTTCATGAACTGATCTTATCTGAAGTCTTGAGAGTAGACTTCATGTCTATGCAAAAAGGTTTGTTTAGGAAATGATGTTCCTCTATGTTCTAATCTACAACAGATATAAATATATTATGATCACTTTTTCTACAAAATTATACATACTTTTGGAGAAACAAGATTACTCACTTTTGCCTCTTTAGTAGTGAATTTCTGTTTGTGTTGTAACATACTCCCTGCATGGTTGTCATGTTAAAACAATGCTGAGAGTGGAAGAGCTGCCATATCTACAGAGTGGTGGAAGTCTAATGGTAATTTTCGATTGTCTCATTTAATGAACAAGTAGCAACATCTTGTCGCCCAGATTCAGATCTCCTGTGAGTAACATCTGGTCTTCTTTAGCAGTCTATTGTAAAGGCCAATATTCAATCTTTTATATGTTAATGACTTCGAATGCCTTCATTTTTCTGAAACCACAAAGCTATACATTTTTGCCTGATGACACTGCCATTTGCAGTACTGCTACTAATCCTGCCATGGCTACTAGTGTAATATGATATAGTACTGTTGAAATAAATTATCAGAAACCAAGTGCATGTAAAACCAAGAGTACAGAAATCGCCTTCTTCCCAATCCAACTTTAGCATAGCAGCTTTCCCTGGGGGGAGTTCCAGACCATTTTCTTTTTAATAAATGGCTCTGAAATAGGAGTTGAAAGCCATCTAAATCTGCGTTGTGCACTACACATGACAATGTTGCATAAAGAATAAAAGCTTATTGTTATGACATAATGACTGTCTCATTTGAAATGGTTGGGGTACTGAGTAACTGACAGCTTTCCCTGGACACAACAGGTCAGATTCATTCAAAGAGTAACCCTGTGGTTCACCAGTGTCTGCCAAACATTTTGTCAAAGAACACTATCATTTTGAAAGTATCCCTGGTGTTACAGTTTTATGAAGACATTTCAAAACTAATATTGGAATATAAGAATTTTTTCCTTAGGTCACTTGAGACAGTATAACACTAGAACTGTGTGTTTATGGGAAATTGATGCATGATGGGCTGGGAGTTTATTTACACGACGTCTATTTTAAACTAAAATCTGTGAGATCTTGCACAGGTTTATTGCTGTTTCTTCTGCAGTCTGTGGATTGTCTTCCATCCTGTGTGTCATTCCAAATGGAGCAGCCTCCAGAGGACAGTGCGGACTGCTACTTTGTGTTGTCACCTAGTGTGCTGACAGGATGAAGAAAAATGTTTGGCACAGCCTTTCATTGGTAACATATACTGATAGACATGAGTGTATCTCAGTCAAGCTGTTCAATGTTTAAATGTGCAGTTAAAGATAATCACTATCCATATTAGGGCTGACAGTTTTTGTTCTTTTTATAGGAAGTATTTAGTAACTTTTGTACTTTTCCTCATCAGTCACTTTCTGTTTTTCTAGTAATTCATACTGCAGTGGACAGGCCAGTTGGCTCAAAAATCCTTTTCTTCTTCAAAACCCAAGTATAGTATTCTCATCAGCATCTGGAAAGAGCCTTTCATGTTTAGGGTCTTTCCTGCTTGTTCCTGGTAATAGGGGATCTCACCTCAAAGAGAGGATGACTGCAGGAATGAGGGGGGACTGACAGTGGGAGAATGAGTGCTGCTTAGATTCATGCTGAGTATATTTGGTTGGGTCTGGTTTTGGAGTACACGACTTGACCTTAGCTACGGTCTTTTCTGTTGTGGATCATCTGCAGTTATTTTTATGGTTTTCTCTTTGAAGAACAAAAGCACCTAATGGAATAAGATAGGAGAAAATTCAAATGCAGGGAGAGGCTGCATTTTCTCCATTGTCGTATTAAACATGAGAATATATATTTCCCCTTAAATTCCACATGATCAGATCTATCCATGAGAAAAGAAAAATCCTATCAATGAGACTTTTTATAATGTTTCACTTAATCATAATTCTGTGAAAGACATGATGAAAAAAATAAGTAGGAAACCCCATCCTGGATCAGAGCAGATACAGATGATAGCCAATCCAGGATGTGAACTGAATTTGGCTCCTATCTGTATCAGAAAATGGCAACCTGAATACAAGGTGATGCCACTCAGTGGAATATGATGAGAGGGAGCAGGAAGTGGTGACTTCAGATGTTCAGTAGTAAGTGGATCCACTAAGTCCTGTAACCCCAGCCATGGCCCTGGGGAGGTTTTAGTGATTACTAGGTAAGGGGGTAATGAATAAGGCTAGGTTAGGGGGGTGTGGATATCTCCCTCCAGCATTTTTCTCAGATGGACCTATACAGCTATTTTTTTCAGACCATTTGTGCAATACCTGTCACTGAATTAGGATAAAGCTAATCCAACAAACAACATGACTGGGCATAGCTTCTGCACTGAAGAAGCTAGTGTCAACAGTAAACAGAAAACAGAAAGGCTAAGGTGAAAGGTTTGGCAAAGTCATACTATATATCAGCAAAAGAGATGGGAGTAAGGTCTTGACTTCATGCTCTCCACTAATCCACTGTCTGCTGGTCTGAGCTGCAGCAGCATTATTGGATTACCTTTACCAACGTTTCTTCTTAGATTCATGAATCCGGGCTAGCACCAAACCTGAAATCAGGTTCTCACCTGAGAATTAATGTTTTAAAACTCTCTAAATACAATGCCACCGGAAAGAAAAGATACCACATAGATTTTGGTTGGATTACAAAGCGACAGAGCTGGCAAAACATGACCTAGGGCTCCATCGCAGTGTGGTGGTTTTGCAAGCAGTGGTTCCTGTCGATCACGCTCAGGAAAAGCCAGCTGGTTGCGACGAATTTTCGGTGGAAGGATGGTGACATCTAGTGGAATTGCCGTTCGCGCAGCCCTTCACATGACTTCTCGAAGTACGTCGTCAGCAGCACGGCGACATGCTATTTTACATAATTCATTCGCTTTTTGAAAGCTTTAATACTTTATATAGTATCAGCTTCTCACCAAACACACTGGCCTCTGGATTTTTCAAAGGTAATTTTGTCATTACACTGGAAACCAAAGTTGTCATAAAGGAGCGATTCAGTAATCTGCAAATAAAGCTGTACCATAAACCACTTTACAAATATTGCTATCACAACCCAGATTTTATCTCAAAATTCATGACAAGTTGGAGGGCTTCTCGTAGCAGAATGACATGATGGAGTCTGTTTCGGTTGGGACTTAGCTCCAGGGAGTGATATATCCCTCATTAAAAAAAAAAAAAAAAAGCTAAGAAAGGATGGAACAAATCACCCTTTAGGTGCTTTTCTCTCTCTGGTTTGGTAGTATAGTCTATATGCCTAACTGCGACAGTTGAAATTAGGTAAAATGAGTCATACTAGTATGATTTTGGTGCTTCTCTCCTTCAAAGTCAATTAAGTCTAATCTGTTCAGTCATTGAAAGGACTGCTGGAAACGTGTCTTAAAGAAAAGTTTGAACAGTGAGAGATAAAAAATAGGGCTATCTAAAGAAACAAAAGTAATATCTCTAAAAGAAAATTAACCAGCACCAGGGCTCATTTTTATTGGTGGATCTCAAATACATGAATTACTAATGTGCTGGACCAGCCCATGATTTGGGCCAGGGGGACCCTCCCAGGTTAGTTGCTGGGCATGCGCAGGGGATGTTCGCAATGAGCTGTGTGTACGGGCGCCTTGATGGCGAGCTAAGGCAGGTTCATAGCACAGAGGTATGCTGTTGCATGCCAGCTGCTTTACTAGTACAGGTGTAGTCTGTTATTCCAATGTGAGATGTATCAGTAAGGTCCTCTCCAAACACAGTAGCGGTAAGTGCTGTTTGTGATGCAGCTTGAAAATACAGCAATGAAGAGATTTTCTAACAGGTTTCAGCATACACTGACTCCCCCCTCCTTTGTATCAGGTTCTCAAGTAGATCTGGTATTGTATGCGATACCTAGTCTAGGCCATTGTGTCATCCATAAAATTTTATGGCTGTGACTGTACCAAGACTATTGCAATCTAGAGAGGCTGGAGATACGGGCTGACAGGAACCTCCTGAACCTGAACAAGGACAAATGCAAAGACTTGGGACAGAATAACTCCCACACACCTGGACAAGGTGAGGACAGACTAGCTGGAGAACAGCTTTGCAGAAAATGTGCTGGGTGTCTTGATGGACATAAAGTCAGCATGAGCCAGCAGTGTGCCCTAGCCACCAGTGTTCTAGGCTGTACGATCAGGAGGGCAGCCAGCAGGCTGAGTCATTCTTCCCCTTTGTTTGGCACTTGTGAGACTGAATCTGGAGTCATGTGTCCAGTTTTGGACTCCCAAGTTAAAGAAGAACATGACAAACTGAAGAGAATCTACTGGAGGGCCATGTGGAAGGATATTAGGTGGCTGAAGCATTTGCCCTGTGAGGAGAGGCTGATGGACCAGGACTTCTTCAACTTGAAGAAGCAAAGCCTCAGGCAAGATCTAATTGCTGTATTCAGGTGCCTAATGGGAGAGCTTAGAGAAGACAGAGCCAGACTTTTTTTTGGAGATACACAGTAAAAGGCTGAAAGGCAACAGGCACATGATGGAACTTGGGAAATTTTGACTGTATATAAGAAAAAATGTTTTTACCATAAGTTGGTCAAGCACTGGAAAGCAGACCCATGGAAGCACTGGAATCCACAGCCTTGGAGGTATTTAACCCTTGGCTGAACACAGTGCTGAGCAACCTGACCTAACTGGCCCTGCTTTAAGTAGGAGGTTTGACTGGTAGCCTCTGGAGGTCCCCTCCAGTGTGCAGGTGACTATGACGCTAAAAGGAATCCATCCAAGAAGACAGTAAATCAGCATTTTAAGAATATGTAGGAAAAAAAAAATCTGTAACTATATGTACTTATTTTTCTTCTTAGGGATACAGTCTTGGCACTCATTTGACTGTGATTCATTAGTCAGGTCATGTATTTATCTTACAGTCATCTTCTAGACTTAAACACCAAGTATAAATATCAGCTGACTTTCATATTTACCAAAAGTTTTGTACAGTTAGGGAAAACAGTTTAAGTAATTTTGTGGTTAGCACTTAAAAATCTTAGCAACGAAGGTTCCTCTACAGTTTAGGAGAAGATGCAATTTTTATATTTTTTTTAATTATCGAATACCCCACTCTCAAGCTTCAAGCTATTCAAACTAAATGAATGATGTTTCAAGTGTGGAGCATCTTGGTTGAGAAGGACGTGCACTTGTACATTTTTCCATCACGGAAAAAACAGACATACCAGATTCAGATAGAAACTAAATCTGGTGCTGCATTTATAAATCTATATACTCATCAGGACTTTGTTCTGCAATCCTTTGGTTCTTTCTGTGTGTTTTGTACTGGTAAGTGTTCCCATTGACCTTTAGGTACTGGGTTTATCACACCTTTGAATATTTTACCTATGTACAGCTACATAGATAATGAAAGGTACATTTAATGGCTCAGTCTCCAAGATGGCTGGACACAGATCATACTCAGTACAGAAAATGTCTGTTTGCACAGACAGTTTGGAACTATGAAGTCCAGTGTGTGAATTTACCATATCAAGCATGGCAGCACACTTCCCAGTGCCAAAACAGCTAAATTTCTGCAAAGAGCAGACGTATGCCTTTCTTCAACTCTGTGCTATCTTCCTTAAGTGCTTCTCAAGATAACAGAAATGGCACACAACGCAGATGGCAGGACACTCTTCATATACCATGCTACATCCTCCAGACCCGTAACTTCCTTAGGCATGAAATGGAGTTTCATGACATGATGCAAGGCCTATATTTTTGCCTGCTAGTGAGAAGCAGCTCACTTGTGAAGCTGGATAAATACCGAGAATACACTTGAGATACCGTCAGTGGAGGCACTCTTCTTTGGGTTTTGATGGGTAGTGGAAAGCCTCCTTTTTTCCCAGCTTCACTGCTCACTTTCTGGAGCTAGAATTATCTTTTGGTTCTCTTTTGGTGTCTAAGTTGGTGGTTTGGTTTTTTTTTAAAGCGGCAGAGAAATACCTGATCATCAGCCCTCATTTGCCAAAAGAAGTCTATGGGTTAATTTTGGGACTTGAAGATAGATTTCCAATTTTCCATTTAAACTGCATGAAAAAGTTTGTTGTCCTTGATACTAGACAAAAAGAGAAAGTAAGTGGAATGCCTGCTGTTCTTCAAATTCCGCCTTCATGAAACCTTTTAAGAACAAATATAAACATCTGGCACCCCACTAATATCATATTACAATAATATTTATATACATTAGCTTTCTTCTGCAATATTTGTGTTCTTCATCAGTCCTTCGTCTTCTTACTGACCCAACTCTACTCATTAGTCTTCCCTTCGTGTGACCTTTGGAACCCTTTAGCTGAATCCACAAATTTTCTCATAGAAGTGTTCTCTCACCAGCTGAATACTGTAATTGTGCAAATAACAAAGTCTCCTACTGAAAATGTTTGAATTGTCATTTAGCTATCACATCAGAATCCAAATAGCTCTATCTGTCTCTCAAAACAATAGTATATTATTTCCTTCAGGCAGTCAACTTCTGTTTCTTTCCGTTTACTCATTAATTTCACAACAAAGATTTTTCGGTTGGCACTGTCTCAAAGAGTAGGGGTTAAAATTAGCTCATACTCCTGGATTTTCTGCACATACGAAACAGACCTTGGGAAAATTGCACACAGTGGCCTGAAACAACACATATGAGATCCCCCCTAGTTAGATGTTCCCCAAGATGCACAGGGAACATGTGAGGTATTCTTTTGTAATTGTAAATACTCTGTAAAACTAAGAAATCTAGTTTTCCCAATTGATTTCTGATTTTATAGCTAATAGGCATTGATGCAGTGAAACTAAGCTTTGCCAAAGCATGTCTCTGAGATAAGCCTTTACCTTTATGCTACCATGAAGCCACAGTTCTCTTAAGTGCCATCACCATTCTCAGTTGCCCTGCTGTAATGGTACCTAAGTCACAGAAGGTAGAATGGGCCTGTGCATCTTTTGAATTCCCAGCTGGAAGGCTCATTACTTTGAAACAATGTGAGGGGCTTTCATTAAATTAATCTGGACTTTTGGGTCTCACATGAGAACTAGAAAGTGGTCCAAATTTGAAGTTCATTCTTTTAACACTTTTTCCCAATTAAAGGAAAACTTCGGTCAGAATCAAATCTCTTTTCCCCCATTTTTGTAGTCCTGTTTCAAAGGTGCTTTTTTTTCCTTTTCGGGGTGGGGGAGGGTGTGGTGTGATCTTTGATCTGTAGACAAACATAGGCAATTTTAGCCCAAAAGGAATTTTTCTGCAAAACAACATTAAAATAGCAGTTGAAACATAACACAAACAATTCTAATTGGTGATGTCTGGAGTGCTATGTAGTTCTAGAAGCATTTTAAGTTTGAAGCATGCATAATGAAAGCCTTCAGCCTGTCATATGCATTTTATATTCCCATAAAGATATTTGAAAATTATATAAGAAACATGTTTTTCTCCACAAATTTCAATTAGTAAAGATGACAGTGGCTTTTCCCTACTGCATGTATCTACTCTACAATTTGCTTTCAATTATCATCTGGCAGCTGTCATTGTAACATATAAACTGGTTTAAAATGAGCTAAAGATATGTTATAAAACAATGAATGTCTTGTCAACAGTTAAGATTGGTCTAGTACAGTATGTGAAATTTTACATGGAGCATACAGTCCAACTGACGTTACCTAACGTCAACTGACGTTACCTAAGCTGGCAAATGCTCTATAACACACAAAAAATCTGTAATCTATGTTTACAGATCTCACCTGAAGCAGGCAGGAAGAAGCTGACATCCTTTCTTCAGCTATTAAGTCAGTCAGAGAGAGACGCTGTAAGTATGAATATGACAATGTCATTTTCTCCAACAAGTATCTAGTTCATGCTTGCTCTGAAGAATAATGAGATTTCAAACTTTTAAAATGTCTTCTGAAGGCAGCTGGGCCCATAAGAGTATGAAAAGATCATCTGGAAAAAGCTATTCCTTCCATCTTTGAAATACTCTATATATTTTGGGTTAGTCTATGAACTCTGGCAATGAAAAGGTGGGTCAGAGCTTTAGGTAGGCATGAGAGGGCAAGGCAGAGTCCTCGCTAAAGTTCTTTTGTGGACTTAGCCCTGAGTCACAAAGAAAACATGTGGCTACGTAGGGAATTAAACCTTAATTGGTTAAACCTGGAGATATTCCTATTTGGATGAAATCTGGTTCTTATACTCTGAAATGACCACCAAGAAGAAGTGATATGCCTTGTCCAAAATCCATCCCCAGATTAATAGAGACATTGTCTGACTCTACAGCTTCTGCAGAAATTTAAAAATAAAACTGGTTAGAATAATAATTTGAAAGGCATATTGTATGCCTTGTACCATTAACCCAAGAGTAGAGTGCCAGTCCTCTTTACAATGTAACAGACTGAGAAGTATATTAAAAATGAAGAACCTCTTTATTTATTATGCAGGTGTAGGATTTTTAATACAATAGAGCGTATTCAGTATTCCTCCAAGGTCTTGAGATACTGTTACAATAGGATTACCTGGTATTGATTAGGAACTTTGTTTTTTCACAGCTCTATAGACTCTTCACTATGAACTTTCCAGAACTGACTTCTAACCTCTCTTCCGGAGTATCTTTGGACTAACTTCCTAAGAGAACAGGAATGGGACATCATCAGTCCTTAGCATGTACTCACATATGCTGATGGTCTGCCACCATTCTAGAATCTACCTACAGTATTTTTCGTTACTCAGCCTACAACAAACCCCATGTCTAGCTTGTGGCTTCCTTTTCAGGTTTGCTAATTTGAAGGGCTTCAATCTCATTGTTATCTCCCTTCCCTGCTTTCTAAATAAGACGTAGATCTCTGACAAGGTTCATGATGCTAGCCTCACAGCACCGGTACGGAAGAAATGGCTTAGCAGGTGCGAGGGCTGAACCCTTTCTCAGTGGCTGGAGATCTGGCAGTGACTCCCATGGGACACAGCGCAATCCCAGGATAGCCAGATGAAGCAGACTCGGACCTCACATCTCCTGCTGGGCCTTGGAAAAGATATGCCTGCATTATATGACCCCTGTGATCCTATTTGGGCAGTGCCTGCACTTCTGGTGAAGGTTACTGGAGAAATGTGTGCACTTCAGCAGCTTCTATACTGGTGTATAGGAGATAACGAGCCTGTCCAGTAATTAATGTCTATGCAATCTCGTCTCTGCGTGGGTACATTTAACATACTATGTCTCATTTCTCAGTTTCAGAGACAGAATAACTTCTATGTCATCTCTCCCTATAGAGTAAGTTCAATAAGCTGAATCACAATATTTTCTGAACTACTTTTGGGCTTCTAACTAACTCTCTCCAATGACCTTCATGTTGGAACTGAGACAGAGTGGTGGGTTTTGGGGTTTTTTTCTAGGTTCAGTATTAGAGATTTATTTTAAAGCTATGGCATTCACTTCAACATTTGTAGTGAACATTTTAGGCAGAGTGTGAGTTTTCTCTTGCAGGCTCTTTTTAAGCATTAATTTAACCAACATAGAGATGCTCTGGGTATAAAGGGTTAGGATAATTTGGGTATTGCAGTGATTATCTCAGTAAAGAGGGAAAACAGATCCTTTTTGAACTGTTGGATTGCTTTTTTGAAATGAGAGCTCTATGGCTGGATACTGCATTTTTATTAAAAGCTTATGATGGAGCTGTCAGCAAAGCACACCAGTACCTTTAACCAGAGAGTCTCTCAGGCCCTTTTATCCAAGACCTTGCAGCTGCTACATCAAGATAAATGATATTAAAATGTACACCAAGCAAATAAAATTGATCTGTGATCAGAACATCAATGGATAGTTCAGGGATTTTAAGTGTAGGTTAAAGCATAGCACTGGCTCCTGATACCTCTTATCTAATGTTATAGTCAGTATCAGAGTGCAGGAAACATTTAAAGCCTTTGAATAGAGTAAGGAAAACAAAAATAGTCCTTTAAACATTCACTTATTTCATCATTTATTTTCTGTTTCAGTATTGAACTTCCTGAGGGTTTAAAAAATATCCTATGCAAAAGCTGTTCACAGTGTTCTGCGGCTACAAGGCAGGCACTTCTGATTTGACAACATGATGAAAAAGGTTTTTAACAGTGGTAAAATGTTACTAATCCTGGTGTAGGTAACACAGTCCCTTCTATGAAATAATGGGTACAGTCTGGTCACATATCCCTGAGACAAATATAAAACTGGAGGAAATGTAAGAAAGGGCTGTTAAGACAATCAGGGAAAAGGAGACCTGTGTGAGAGGAGCTTCTTTAGTCTCTGTCAATAGGATTGAGAGGTGATACGACTGGTCTTCCATCAATATTTTAGAAGGAAAACATTGGAGAGGGAGAAAAGCTAATTGAACTAAAGGACAATGTTGGCACAATGCCAAGCAGGTATAAATTGACCATGAATACATTTAAGCATGAAATGAGAGGAATATTTATACCCACCAAAGGAAACAAGTTTTGGAACAGGAGGTACAGCAGCAAAATGCCTAAGAACCGTAATTGTGATTTTCCATAACAGTTTGTGTAAGTTTATGGCACGGCTGGCTATGATCACAAGGGACAAGATTCAGTAACTTTACCTTGGCCATATCTGGCCAATGTCCTTTATCATTCAACAGAAAAAACAGGTTTCCAGATGCACCTGGAGACTGTAGTATGTGGGATAAGGAAAAGAGGGGAGGTTGCTGCCTAAATGGTCAGTCATCTGATCTAAGGCCTTGTCCCTTCACTCTTCTGGTGAAGAGAGGGACAGGATTCAAAATTAAACATCCAAGGTTTAAATACTTGATACTTAAACTGAATTGCAACTTAACATTAAAATCTGTCTTTAATAAAATATCTTGTGAGTCTTAAGTAAAGGATAGCTTTTGTTTACCTACACATCAACAATATTTTAATTTCTATTGTCCTTCCTCTTAAAGAAGACAATGGTTTTATATCCTATATTCTTTTAAATTGTCAACCCAAACACTGGGTTTCAATCTTTGTCATGTATTAAAAAAATTCCTCCAAACACAGCTGCAGCTCTGACCATCAATTCAGCAGAAAGCCAAACTGAAGTTAAAGAAAGGGAGCAGATCATCTGGGATGTATGTAGTGTGTTACCTGTCCCGGTTCCACTCATAACTTCCTCTCTCCCAGCTTGGGTCAGTTGCAATGTTTCAAATACTTCAGACAGTATGGAAATGGCATGGGAATATAGAAAAAAAAAATCTCCCAAGAATATTACAAGTGATAAAGTTAAAAAAAAATAAATAAAGGTAACTTGTAATATTACTCAACAGTAAGCTTCATCTGTCCACCAAACCAAATACCTCAGCCTCTTCAGGTATCTCAAAGATAAAAATGCAACAACGGCAGCACTTCTTGCAGTGTCAGTATATGTCAAATTTCACTTACTTCATTTAAGAAAAGAATTGCCATATTAGATCATACGTTAGCAGAGTTGAATGCCTTTATTAAAGCCAGCTTCTGCAGCTTCAGCAATGCTGTTACTTCAGTTTACACTCAGTGCTCTGGGTACCCAGGACCTTGTAAAAACCAGACCTTCCCACCCGCAGCCAGGCTGGCTTATGCACCTCATGCCTCAGGCCAAGGCATCAATGTTCAAGTTCCCAGATTTTCTCTAAAATTTGTCCCATATTTCTAATAGTTCTTGGTTTGTACAAACTCCTTTGTCCTCAGAAGGGGTTTTGTACAGAAATGGGTTCAGTCTGTATTTTAGGGAGAATTTCCCCCAGCCATTTTGATTCAGTGGTCGGTCTTTAAAACCGGTGGGGGCGTGGGTAACTACCTCCTGCAGATGAGCAGGCAGAAAACTGCTTCAAAAATGTTGTCTTCTGGAATGTGAGCAGGTAAAGGCCCTTTGTGCGGCGCCACCTATCTGAGATGTG
>NW_010231221.1:0-25000 GCF_000690775.1 Eurypyga helias
TCCTCGGAGCTGCTCTCTATCCAAGCTGCTCTCTATCCAAGGAAGGATGCACCTCCGACTAAACTGCTTGGGTTCAAACACTCCGGGGACCTGCAAGGTACTGGCTTAATCCAGTGCATTGCTACTCCTGCTAAACTTACTATGGGAGCAGGCTGGGAAGGAGCTAGAGGTTGGGAGCACTCCATGCCCAGCTAACCTGGGGCTTTCTGAAGCACTTCCGTTGCTCTCCAGGGGCACTTCAGGGCGGTCTCATGCCAAGTGTTCTCCCAGCTGGGAATCTGTGGGCATGCATCGCTTTGACGTGCATGGTGTACGGGAGAAGATTCTGTCATTAGGATGACGACGAAAGTCCTAATTCTGGACACGGCAACTGGCGTTCAGGGATGGATAATTTGCAGCCCTACTTAGTGCCGTTTCGACACATCAGTGATGACTTATTCTTTTATTGTTTGAACAGTCCTATCATTTTAAGCAAGTGCTTATTACAGCACTTCTTACCTAAGGGAATGAAGGAAGACTGCTTAACAGGATCCATTAGGAAATTCAAGCCTTAAATGAAGCGACCACAAAGTCCTATCAGCTCCCAGAAATGCAGCAGCTGTACATATTTAACGTAATACAACACGATATTGTGGCAGAGATCGGCTGTTTAAAACATACTAAGGCAGGTGAAACGTGACTATTTTACTACTCTGTTTGAAAAATGAGAAAGCGTAGAGTGGCATTACTTCTCAAATACATAAATAAGCATAGGTTCATGGAGATGGCAAGTACGCTGTCAGGCTGGTAGTAACAGATTAAAGGTCAGCAGTTAAATCTGAAACTATGGCAGCCTTGTTCCTTTGATCCTGTACCTCAAGACTCCGCTCTGTTACTGACAGGTGAAGTGCAAAGCAAGAAGCACAAGGGTCTGCCGAATGCTACTGTACCTGTCTTAAATTAACGGCAGCAGCTCCTAAATATTCTGGCCCCTGATCATCTAATGCCATAAATACACGTGCATGGGGCAGCTCCAGATTTCCCCTGCTGGGTCAGATCCTGTGCAATTCCAGATTCCACAGGTGCAAAGAAGAAGAAAATTTGACTCATTGGCTTAGCTTTGAAGTGGCGCCAATGCAGCAACCAACATCTTATCAATTATATGTTATCTCACCATGTTTTGCCAAGTCCTCCCACATGACATTTTGTTAATTTGCAGCCTCTTTAGTAAAAAATAGGACATTTCACTGGGATATGATGGTACATCAAAACATTAGGAACATCTACGGTTATTTAGATATATACAAAATAATGAACATAGAGAGCTTTCTGGATGGATAATACTCAGCATCCTTTAGCTTCCAGAAGAAGTTAACAGAGGTGTAGGAAAGGGAACCAGGGGGAATAAGATGCTCTAATTCATCCTTTCTCATAACACAAGGACAAGGAAGCCTTCAACAAAGCACACAGGTAATAAATCGTAAGTCAGGTAAAAGGGAACTTTTTCATATATTGCCTGATTGAATTTATGGCCATAAACTAATACCCAATCCTGCTACTCATGGGTTAGTAGAGGTTGAAGTACACCTATGCATTATTTTAACATGTATTTGTTTTCATTTCGTAAGGGATCTAAACCTTCTATTTCAGGACCTAAGCTGTAGATGAAAGAGAATCCACCATGAACTGGTTGACCTTTCATCTGCATCCCCAAGGTCCCCCAAATTACCTGGTACTTGTCCCTGCTGGACACACAGGACCACCTAACTAGGACCACTGACAATGCCTCCATTACTGTGATCTACCTTACCCGTGTAAATCTGTGCCTGAAAGTCACAGGAGCATCAGTTGATGGTGACCTGGATCTTGTCACCCTAGACTGTCTTACAAACTGTAAGGCACGTTGAACTGCACGTGCATAAGTGTGCATGTGTGCACATACATCTACATCCACGGGAACTCGTTTTCAAATGAGGAGCATCTAAGGAGCATGTATTTCACTCCTCTGCACTTTTTCTTGGCAAAAAGGATGTAAACACCACTCCCTGCAGAAGACTCACAGGACTTTAACTTGCCTGTCTGCTCCAGTAGACATTATGAGCTTGATTCGCCAAGACTGCCACTAAAATTCCACTATACTGATTTTTGCAACCTAATTCTTCAGGCATTTTTTCCTTTTTTTTTTTTCATAATGATGTGACCCAAATTTATAGAGGAGGGTAATTTGCTACAGCATTGCATCTTGAATCTAAGATCCATATGTACAAATTTGTTATTACCACAGATGTAAAAGACAAGATTTAGAGGCCTAAATTCGGTTTGAACTTGACAGGCTTTGAATGTTCTGTAGCATGAGGGAAAATGGCATAATTTAGAAAACCAAAATGTAAAAAGGTTTATGAAGGATAAACATTTCTAAGCCAATAAAGGCTACCCAAAGATTCATACTATTAAGCACCAAAAGGACACAGCTACTTTTTCAACAACTAAAAATGCTGGAGCGTTCCCTCATGACTTTTCTTTAAATGACATATTGCACATTCTGCTGCAGAAAAACAGCTGCTGAAATAACCTAGAGGGCATTTTCAGGCACTGTACTTCAGTGATTACAGCAATTTTTGTAGACATTCAATATTGGGATTGCATTCTAATTTTAGACAGTTATATTTAAATTGAGTAGGAGGGGTTTTCACGCTACTCTACATGTTCTAACACTGCTTACCCCAACCCAAAAACTGCAGAGTGTCTGAATTTTGCAGCAACCACAATTTATGATACACTTTAAAAGGACCCTAGCACTCACTAGCAGCAGTGGGAAGACGGCCACTATGGTGATGGGACCCAGACTTAGGCCCTAAAACCATTAACCCACTGGTCACGACACCAGTGCCATGGGACCTAGTGACACTGTCATACGCAACCCTCCTCTACTCTATTTCCACCCTCCTCTTAGTTGTGTCTATGTAGCAAGTATCCTGAGACTCTAAGGCCAAACTGGGACTTTTACGTTAATGCTTATTAGTGTTTAAATTCCCTGACTCTCACCAAACCCAAGCATGGAGCTGAAGGAAACTGAAAGAAACAGGGTTAGTAAAGGGCTGACAGTCCAACAGACAATACAGATGGAAAGTGGAGGGACTAGGTGAAATAGAGAGAACAAAAGAAAAGAGCTTCTATTAGATGCTAAATGAGAGGCAGGCTGGGCCTGATTAAAGCTATGTCTATGTAGGTTATATCTTTCCTTATTCCTCTTACCTTGTTTCTCTTGAAATATGCTCTTCGGCAAGCTGCAAAGCACTTCTCGCTGCAGAAGCATTTCACTTCACTTCCCATACTCAGGGAATAGCGCTTGATTCCAACTTTCTGGCACCAGGCACACATTATTTGTACATTTGACACATCATCTTCTACAACAAAAATATAAGAACAATGTTTACATGAGATGCAAACACCTTCCTCAGACATCTGCACACTTACTCTCAGATAGCACTGGCTCACCTTATTTCTAACTTCCTCGCTGCCTGAGAGCAGAACTGTGCATGCCTGTGACCCCCAGCTTTGTCCTCAGGCAGCCGGTGACCTCTGCCAGCCCGGCTCAGCAGATTGGCAAAGCTCCTCAGATGGCTGGAGAAGATTATTAGCTTAAGAAACGGTGCACTGCTGAAAAGCTCTGGAAATCTCGAGAGCTTTTTAGCATGTTTAAGAGTGCACAACTCTTTTATTACACGAGTAACCAAGACTAGAGGCTTAATGAGTATTGCTGCTTTGTTCTTGCTATTTGCAGCCTGTTGGAGCAAGCCCCTGAGATGTTCTGCTCAGCAAGGTGGTAACACACACCCAGAAGGTACTGCACCAAGGCAGGTCTCTAATAAAAGCCCTCTTCCAAATGAGAAGGAACATGAAATACCCCTTCTCAGTGTTGTTTCTAAATAATGACCAGCGTGCAGAACAGGGAGCTTTTGTGTGAATGCAGGACTCACAGAAACACGGACCTGAGCAAGAAGGAAGATGCAGCACTGTGGTAAAGTCTGCCAGGTTATTTTCCAGTCTTCATGCTCATCAGTCAAATTTTAATTCAGAATTCCTGAGTCTGTCTCAAGCTCTTCTTTAACGTGTGTTACAAATGTGGCGTGTTTGCCTTCTGCCACGTGAAAAAAAAAAAAAACCCAGACCTTACTACTGAAGTGCTAGCGATATCCTTGTGTGGTCATCGTTCCCACCCCAATGTCACAGATGGGGCAGTGAATAGTTAAGCCTCCTAAACAGATCAAGACAGTAAGTTAGCAGGAATCTTTCTGACTTAAAACTCAGAATTCTTCAGTTCTTATGTCCAGTCTATGATACAGAGTGGCCCTTCAGTTACAGACAGCAGCCATTGTCTAACTTCTGGGGAAAAAAAAAAAAATCCCCAAAGACTAATTGTTAAAGCAATTCCTGGTCCATGAGCTGTGGAGAATTCGTAGCTCAGAGAGTCTGTCATGCAGCCATCCCATTTCCCTATAAAGGATTTGTTTTCGAAGCTACGCTGTCATCGTTCTGTAAAATTATTGGCAAACTAATTTTTAGCAGAGTGATTTGGCTCCTTTCCCCGTCTACCATAACTCAGAACTACGTGCTGCATTTTATTCACCTTAACGGAATAAATATTGCCAGTTTAATAACTTTTTTCCTTCCACAAATTGTGCAATGATTTATAGCTACAAATAAAATTGTACAACATAAAATAATGACCTTTTTAGTTTTAATCAGACTGCCTACCTTTACACCTGTATTTAAGGCTAAGTTATAACACAGATCTGTGTTTAACGTGTTTTATGACTTGCCCTTCAGAGCGGGTCTTGCCAATCTTATAAATGCTTTCATATACTGAACATCAAGGGAAATCAAAACAATTTGGCCAAAATTATCACTAGCCATCTATAGGGTCAAGAAGGCCCTTGAGCTGGCTCTAATCTCAGCCAGACGTGCAGGGTGCTGTTACGGTGGTGTTGCACAGTGCTGTCACAGCTTTCACTCTGGACCAGTTTTGGCCAGGATGCTACCTACTCCAGCACAGCCCCAGAGCTCTTCCCACCACTTTTACCCTGAGACACTTGAAGTACTAAGCTTTTACAAAGGTGTCCTGATTCAGCTACTTTGGAAACATAATAAACCGATTCCTTACAGACTCAGCTTGCCCCTTTGAATGTATCACAACAACAGAAGATCCTGTGAACCAAAGGAAACACATGGCAACCTCCTGTTTCAGATAACAACAATGTATATTCTCCTACTGATAAGAAGTATTTTAACTCGGGAAAACAGAAGATCTACCAGTGATACCTTTGTAACAGCCTTCATTTCTGGCAAAAGTAACTGTGATAAATGAAAAAAAAAGAAAATTACAGAGCTGAAAGAGAGTTCACTGGCAAAGTAGGTGCTGGAGTACCTCTTTCTGAAGCAGGTTGGCTCGTCTGGGGCACAGATTTTAAGGAGAAGCATCACAGAGCTCCACCACTGGGATTCTCAGGGACTTCCATGTGTGACTTCATGGGGGAAGCACCGCAGCTACCATTCAACTCCCTGTTCATCGACACCCGTGAACTCTCTCCCATGGGTGATGAGAAAGACCACACAACTGTTCACTTTCAATTACACAGCATCCCAGCAGCAGCAACTGTTTACATGGCAAAGTCACATTACACACACCTCTGCTGGAGGTAAGGCTCAATCTACCTCCTTCTGCCAAAGACCTCCTCCCAATCCCTGTCAAGAAGAGGAGAAGAGAGAGGAGAGGCACCTACCCTGTCAAGCTGTTGCCTTCCCATGCCCTAACCAGCCGAACTTCACCACCACCCCACTGTGAACTCTTTAAAGTAGCATTGCTTCACCTGTAGCAATGGATCTGATTGTCAATAAACCAGCAGAGAATGGTCCACAAACTACTTCCAGCTGCTGTCTGCACCTCCAGGAAGAGACAACTGATATCCAGAAGGCATCTTCAACATCAATGAAAATATTTATCATTTTGAAAGAAGGAAGGGAGAAAGGAAGAGAAAGAGTCTGCCTAAATACACAGAACTTGAATTCTTTCTCTTTTCCACTATCTTCTTCCCCACTCAGCAGGGAATGGTCATATACAATACAGTCCTTTTAATACTAAACAGTAAAAATAAAACTAGATGCCTCCTCCATTCTTCCTCAGGAATGTGGCTACAAAAGGATTAGCTGAGTGTACCCACGTAAAGCAGCCAGGAAACAACAGTACTTCAGAGCACGTGGTCCCTGGAACAGTACACTAGCATGTCACTTTTTAAGTCACCCTTGTACCCTCCGGTGTAGGTTTGCCCAAGTAAATTTTTGGATGCAACTCTAACTTCTTGTAAAGCAATTTAGCAGGTGAAGAAAGAAAACATCCAATATTACATGACTAATTCCCTATGGACCATCACCAAGAGTCCTGTGCAGCCTAGTGGAAGGAAGACTTGCTCTAAACCTGATCCCCTTCTTTCAGGTTCAAAGTGAAGCTAAGAACAGCAGAGAGAAGGACCAGAGCCATGCCCTATGGCTTATGGGTGTGGATGACAGCTGGGGGCAAGGATAAAGGCCCCAATCCGATCATGTGCCTTCCTTCTTGACACTGGTTGCAGTAGAGATCTGAGCAGAAGTTGTGAAATTAACTAATAGGGATGTTTCCTGACAGCGTTTTAAGCTTAATGACTGAAAAAGAGGACTGCAACATTAACGGAAAAGTAACAGTCCATGTATTTCTACCATTACAATCCACAGCAGTGCGAAGTGGTACCTTAAAAAAATTAAGATTGTGTGCAAATAAGGAATGCCAAAGGATGGTGGTTTAGCCACTGTCTTTTGCTAAACACAAACTGGAATAATCCGAAAGACAGTAATTCAAATCTTCCATTCAAGATAAGACTCCTCTCATTTTTTCACAGACTTTTGTCTCCTAAGGCCAAATTCTTTAAAAATCACTTTACCAGATTCTTGTCCTCCTTTCAGGAAAATGTATCAAATTCCCATCCCTAGAGCACTCAGCAAGAAGAACCTACTGCAGCAAGGAAGCAGGGAATTTCAAATCCAGTAGTTTGAGGCTGCTTATCTGTCTCGAATCTTTAATCTTTTTCTCTGATTAGGTCTGCACTACGAAAGCTTCTCCACAGTAATTACCCCAGTACACTACATCGGCAGTGTTCTCCTTTGCTCACAGATAAACTTTTGCTGGCAGTGTAGCTTAGCATATCCGCTTGAGTAACATGAGCTCATCCTGACAGCATGCCTATATCCATCATGTGAGCTCTCGCTGGAGCAGCTCTTCTGATGAAGATCATTCACCATCAATTTCAGGACTCACATAGCTAGGCTGACACATGTCTGTAAAGTATGAAAATAACATTTGCAAGTCCTGGTATAGATCATTTTGAAGTGAAAGAAACTATTTTTTAACAACTATACTTTTTTTTCTCCATCTGGGCTTGTGACTTCATGACTTTATGCTTAGCATACTCTCGGATCTGTCACGCAACAGGTAGCACGGGTACTCATACAGCTGAGACAAAGAGGAGCTGGCACAGAAACAAAGAGTAACAGGAGAGTTTTCAGCAAAAAATCCATAATTACACCAGGTAATAGAAAGACATATTCCTTCCACATACAGCACAAGACCTAAACTTCCAGCCTCTGCTTTTCTGAGTTCTCAACTCTTCATAGGGAGAGCTATTGTGGGAGTTCCAATACTATGGTTTTTTGCCCCTGGGTGGTGTCATTACAGGTGGAAAAAGCACTCCCTGCATCCGCTGCACAGATACTGTTCAGATACATCTCCTTGTGGCTTTTAGCCTGTGCATTTTTCATAATGAACAATGCAATAAACACGGAGTGTTTGCAGTGTTAAATCATGTTCCCAAAGGGAGCAGTTTGTATAACAAGATAAAATTATCACATTATAATAACTAAATATGCATCAGTCTAAAGCATGCTTCAATTAATCATCAAAAGTTTGCACCGCCTCTTTAGGTCTTAATTAAGCAGAATGTTTGGCATTTTTTTCCTTTCAAACCAGTGTGAAGGAGCTGCAGAAAATTGTTCCTCTTAAACCCAATGAGCAGCAGTTTAGACTAATCGATCTTATATGGAACCATAATTTGGAGAGGAGGGGAAGGGAAAGAAGGCAACAAGTACAACCAGGGTAAATCATCACGTACAGCTCTCTCCTTTTATCTACACAAACCAGCATGGCCTACAGTGGTTAGCAGGATGATCCTAAAATCCCTACAATTCTGGAGTTAAATCCTGATCAGTTTACTAACTTTTAGGCTGCAATATCCTACTAATACTGTTTTGAACTAACTAATGTGCATTTTCAACTTTAACTCCATTTTCAAGAATTTGGGTGAAACTAAATGCAGCTACAGCTCTAATCCTGAAGATGACCATCCCTGGACAAGTACTCCAAAACCTTATTTTCCACATTTCCTTGCAAGAAATTCAGCAGAAATTAACGCTCCCAGCAAGAAGAAAGTATCACTCCTGAAGGTGCCCAACTGCAGTACTGAAGAGGTCCTGCTGTGCAGAAGGAAGACGAGGGCATAGGGTTTGGGATTGAGATCTCAAAGCGTATCTCCGCTGGACTGAGCGAGCCTGTGTGAAACCTGTACCCTGGCTGCACTTATATCTGTGTTCTGATACAGAAAATAATTTGGCATCCCATCCCTCTTCGGTGTCGCCCCACTGCTCATCTCTTCCTGGCATGCGAGTTTCCTTCCACCACAGCTATGAGCAGCTGTGTTTCCCCACTACTGCTTTATTCTGTCTTCCTTTCTTTTCCCTTTGCTGCATCCCACTCCCTCACACAGGCAGTGCTGAGCCCAGGGTACTTTGGGGGAGCTAGAACAGCCTTTTTACCCCATGCTGGGAACTGTGCTGAATCTACTGGCACACATCTTTAAATATTTTAGCTGCTTTCACAACTACTTTCTAATGAAAAGCTGCAAAACTTGCTTTTTAAAGAAATTAGATCCTAACTTGACTCTAGCATCTGCGGCATTAACAATAAGGGCTCACTGTTTCCACTGCAACCTGCCAGGATTTCCGAATGGTTAATTCGGAGTTACTCGCCTGCCGCTCCTGAAACCCCAGCTCGCCATTGAAGAAAAGTGAGAAGCATGTGTTTGGATTTTTTACCCCAAAGGCGTTCCTGAGGTTGATGATCCCAAGCAAGGTAGAAGAAGGGTTGAAGAACTGAGACATTGCTGCAGACCCCCGTGTGATAGCACTTAAACACTGATCCTCTAAATACATGGAGTGTGTGGCAAACCTAAGGAACAAAAGTATCTTGAAAAAAGTAATTACGAGAGGAAGATGAAAAAACAGGGCTGACAGCAGAAAGCTTGCTGCAACCATCGCTATGGAAATACCTCAGGGGCTCTGCAGTGCGTTTCCTTTTAAGGACCAGACTCTTGAAGTTCAGTGCTCTGCCAGAGCAGTCCCAGAGTGTCCCAGCTCTTTTTAAAAAAATCATTTTGGGGAACCATGGCTTGCCTACGTTTTCTACGCAGGAGTTGAAACACATTTTCGTGCTTAGTTCAGTAAGGACTGAATGCACAACACAAATAAAACCTGGCATTTAGGCAGGTTTTAATCATACAAACAAAAAGCACCTATTTCAGCTAATGGCGGTTGGGAACTTCCTGTGTATTTTTAATATTTAAAGTGTGTATGTAGACTTTGTGATTTTCATTTTAGGACAAAGAAAACACTTGGCCCTCGGGAGAGAACAAAAGACATCAACAGCGGGCTAGATAGGGCATCCTGGCAACCATTGGCATTGTAAAACACAGGCACTAATAACCCTACCATCAGTGTCAGTCAGATGATGTTTCAAACGGAAAACAAGAGAAAGAATTTGAAGAGCAGTGACTATAGGATTTGTTGTGGTGGTCTTTTATGAGAGCGCTAAAACTGCGGTTGGAGAAATTGTAATGCTGTTTAGCAGCTGCAATAAGATTTGGGAAATACTTAGGCAGGATCCAGAGCGTAGTAAAATGAAAGTCTCCTCAATATATAGTCCTTATTAGATCTGATAATATGGTCTTTATTTAAGGAAAATTGCCACTGGGTTCCGCCTGAAATCAGACTTCTTGGTAATGCAGTCATAGAACTAATTCCTTGGTGAATTTAGACAGATAATCTTGGAAATAATTTTTACTGCCCTGCTAACTACCATTTAAAACATCTTTTGTGCCCCTAGATTCCTCCAATATAATTTAAATATTGAGAGAGGTTACAGTGAGCAGCTCCAGGGTGGTCGTAGGGCAGCGACTTGGCTTAATCCCACGTGGTGTGCTGCATCAGCCCTGCTGACGCACCAAGTTACTCATATACACTCGTATTTACAAAAAAAATCCCATAAACTTTAACATTTATAACATGGCTGTAACACAGAAAATCACTTGTTCCTTTCTATAAAATATCTAATTACTCATTTTAGTATTTGAATAAGACATTTCCTTGCCAGCTTAGGTCACAGGCACAAGATACTCACTACTGGAAATGTTTCTGCTCCTCCTTAAGGACATTTTGCCCCATCAGATACAGTTCCTCCAGCCAATTCTTCCATTTTTGCTAGTTCCCAATAACTTTTGGTACAACCCCAATCATTATCATTTGGAAACTACCAAACCAAACATGATGTAGAGGCACTGATCTGTGAGTGGAAGGATCCCCCTTTGCCTACCCAGATGTGCCCAGTATCTTGTGAAAACCCTAGGAGGGGGCATTATTTTTCCCCCTGCAGAAAACTCAATCAACTACACGGTATCGACCCCTCTGCTCCCCTTCCACCGCCCCTCTTGAGAGCGGCCTCCCCTCGTAGCCTTGCAGGGAGCCAGTTCTTGTTTGGGGTGCCGAGCACAGCCGGTGTACTCTGTGCATCACCTGCACGCAGAGGGAGGCAGGAAAGGGAAGGGGGCTGCCAACACCCATGCTCAAAGTCTAGGTCAAACAGCAGTTGTACCCCCCTGCTGAGGCACTGCCATGGGGATCACAAGAGAAAGTAAACCAAAGGACACTTAAAAACCCAGGGAAAGTGAGAGGCTGTAGCCTCCAGCAGGTGCCAGGGGAAGGAGGCGGCATGTTCTCGCCTGCATTGAAAGAATTTTTTGCATTCTTCTTTGACTAGCCTTCCTTCATCCTGCGTAACAACAGCAGTCCAAACTTGTCTGAGCAAAAGGGCAGAGTCACCCTAAGTGCCCTCGGAGATCCACTCTATCACTAAGGGCTGCAGCGTAACAGTTGGGATGTTCTTGTGCTGCATATTATGGTCATCCACCCTGCACAGCTGTGGTGGGAATTCTACTCCTAGATCCTTCCTGGCTGTTGTCTTCTTGTTCCTTGCTATTTCTATGTAATTTTTTTAATTGAAAAAATATAGTCTCTTTACGTAGCTTTGTAGAAAAAAAGAATCTTCTCACACCAAGCACAACTAATCTTAGTATCAGTTTCTCGCCATGGGTCGTACTCGAGACTAACCCTGAAGATCACTCACACTCTGCTGCTCGCACTGACGGTAGCTACCAGCCTGCTAGGCAAAAAGAGTGCTTATCAGCCACAGGAGACCATTACACCGATCCTCTGGAGGCTGCTCTGACTTCTTCTTTGCTTGCAGATGCAGGGCGGATGGCTGATGTTGACTGCTAAAGCCCCGACCGATGGGCACTGCCTGCGTGCAGTCTGTCTACCTGGTGGTGCAGGTCAGCGGAACGCTCTCGCAGTCCCTCCATACGCGAGTGACGGGCATCCTTCGGATTTAGTCTCCTCCGCTGACGTGAGTCTGTAGACAGTCAGTGCACCACATGGGGCCTATGTGTTTAATTCAGCCTTTTTTGGGTGGAATTTTGGGATACAGCAAGGAGAGAGTGCCTTTATCGGAGCTGTTTCTATTTGGTCAGGTAGCAGCCTAATGTTTTCCAGGATTGTATAAGCAAATGTTTACTTAATATTTCATCTGACTGAAACAGAAACCTGAACAGCTTGGAGATAAAATTTTAGTCAGATTGCTCAAAATTATTTGGTTTTCCAAACAAAAAAACCCCACCCCTTTACTGTAATACAAACATGAGGGAAAAAAGGTAATTTTGTTAACTGTTCAAAGTTTTAGCCTGTTCGTTCAAAGCATGAATACAGGTAAGACACTGTTCAGAGTTTTCCATCACGCTCAAGGAAGACCGAATCTGCTGAAATCTTCAGTGACTGTTCCTTGACATAGTTCAGGATCAATACTCCTTCCTCCTCCTTCTTGTGCTGGTAGCTGTTTCTGACACCAAGAATCATACCTGCCTCCCTGAAAATCCTGTTTCCCCTGGCTTCCTGACTGTCTTCCCTCAGTGCCTTTTCTGCCTCATTGCTAGATGAGTGCACCTTGCAGAGAATCCTTCCCGTTTCTCCCTTCAGGCTTCTGTGAGCATGCTCTGTGCTCTGCTCTCTCTCTTACCTGCACAGAATCTTATCTTGCAAAAATTATTCAACTAATAATTCATTGTGACTGTTTCTTGGATCTGCTTATCCTCTCCAGACCACTGCTCTCCTGTCCAAATGAACACCTCAGCCTGTCTCTCAGGCACTTCTTTACTGGTGCAGACCCTTCAGTTCAAGATCAATACAGCAAGAATTAAAGTCTTAATAATTCCTCCCTGAGTGCTCACTCCATATTATTTGCTCAGTAACGGTGGACCACACCATCATCTTTCCTGTCCTTCCGGTTCATGATTTAGATATCATTTTCATCTGTGGGCACTCTCTTTTGAGCTATATTTAAATCTTGTAGATTTTTCTCCTCTACAATATCTAAAACCTTCCCCCATCCATCCAGAAAGTCTGGACTCATCTCAATTCTCAGCATCTCAGTCACTGCAGCGCATCACTACCTGGTTTTCTCTCTGGCCTGTAACGTAACCTGGTCCTACGCATGCCTGTTCACGTAGGCTGCAAAGATCCCTTTCTCTGCCCAGCATCTGAACACCGAAGCTTTCTCTTGGACTCTCCCTGCCTCTCCCCCCTGTGCCCTTTCTTCATTTATTCACTCAATCCAATGTAAGCTGCTTCTGTCCTTGTGGCGGGTCAGCCATAGCCTGTCTCTCCCTCATAGTGAAAATGCTGACTTTCAGCTTTAGATGACACGAGTCTTTTTCGTGTGCCTGCTCAACTCAGAGAAGCACCTTTGTGCTCTTTCCCAAATTGCCCCCTGTGCTTGTGAGGGGCTCCTAGAAAACATCCCCAGCGTTATTCCTGTCTGGCTTTGTATCACTCTGAGGTTTTCCACTTTGATGTAGTACCCACAAAACGGTGTCAAGGTGCACTGTCAAGACCACTGCCTCGCACACCGGCTCTCCTGGCTCTTTTGTACTCCCTTTTCTACTTGTATTCACCAGTTGTTTCTTGCCAGCCTCTTCGGGGTGATCACGACTAGGGCACCTACGCCCTAAGATAAAACAAAGCAATTACTACCGATGCTTATTGTAAACGCTACAGAGGTTGTGGTTCTCCTCCCCCCCAGGTCCTCACAAACTTTGCTCTCTAAAACAAAGGTGAGACACATACGCTCATCTGCTCAGAAGTCATGGTAACCTAGTGCTCGCTGCTGATCATGGGACAAAGTCAGAGGAGGCAGAGATTATGCATTCCTATCACCTACACGAGTAAAACAAAAGAAAATCCTTATGAGTTACTGAATTAAAAACCCGAAGTACAAAAATACTTAGGAAAAGCCTTCTTTGCACATTACCCTTACCCATACATTTGACCACGGGATCACACATAGTAGGTGGACGGGCAAAGAACAGTAGGCAGTTGACTCGGCCAAGGTTCCCTTGTGTCCCCTTAACTACTGTTGCAGTAATTTGTTTTTCTACTTCATAGTTCCATCTCGTCCTGCTTGTTTGATGTCGTAAAAATCCAGCAACTGTGGCAGTTTGCACAATGCATGTTATAGCCTTGTGTTCGTGTACCACAAATTCAGCATTCTGGATTCATTCATGACTCAGACTGGAGGAGAAAATAGCTTGGGATGGCACAAGCCCTTGATTAAAGCTTTAGGGCCAAATCAACAACAGCTGAGGATCCAGCCCATATGGCCTGAGATCTTTAGCTGTGTAAAGGCTGCAGGAATGGGCCCAAATAGCTTTGGTAATTAGCAAATATCATATAAAATAGATGAAAAGTCTTTGGCAGGGAATGCATATTGAGTAGCATTTGAAAATTATTCATAGCATTATTAGTATACTTCTTTAGAGATAAAACTCGATGGCAGAAAAATAATTTGGGAGGGGCAAGTGTAGTCTATCACATGACAGACAACAGTCAAATGCTTTCTTGGATGGAATGCTATTTTACAATTACCTTTAGTCAATGCAACGAAGGGCAGAGGGGAACATCTAACATCTGGCACCTGACCCTACAAGCCGTTCTGCCTCTGCAAGAGTGTCTTCACAGCCGGTGGGGACTCTTTAGCCAAGCTGCCTCTCTCTCTCTGTGTGGAGAGCTACCCTTCTTGGGTAGGTATCGCAGGTCACCCTGTACTCCTCAGTGCCTTGGTCATCCAACAGCACTCAGAACGACACCCAGGGACGTCCATGGAAACAGGACTGAGCCTGCTCCTATTTAAATTCACCAATTATTGCACCGTGTACAGCAGTAAACAATAACACAGCAATTAATCACCCTGGTGTGGCCATAAGAGGTACTTTCACAGATTATGGTAAGGAGGATGCAGTGTGGAATAAATCATTTTTCATGCAAACTCAGAGGAATGGCATGTTATAAAATCACTCCTGATAAAAATCTAATGAAATTGTAAAACATCTCAGTGCAGTCTCCTGGGTAGAGTCAAGATCACATTAAACCCTCAAGAGACAGCGGTCAGGGACTTCAGTGAGAATCAAGAGACAGTTTTCCCAGGATGAGCTTGTTAACCTGCTATAAAGACATGATATTGATTTGATGGCTTTGTCTCTTACACTGTTTCCTTCATAAAGCCTATTTTTAATTTAATCATCTTCCATTAATTTATTGAAAGGCTTTATTCATCAGAACAAAGTCTTTTTCCTAAAAGCAAATGGTGTTCAAGTGCTGAGAGTATAACCCAGCATGCAGAGTGTCACAAGCAGCACAAGTCTGATTTGCCCAAGTTTTTCAAGAATACTAACAAAGTAAGTCACTCTCCCACTCCATTTTGAAGTTCCCTGCGACTGGGTTTTAAACATTTGGAAATCAGCTCTCTGCTAGACCATGACAGCTTAGAAAATCTCAGGACGTGTCAATGACAGTAACCATTTTTAAATGTTCATTAGGACTTACCTGCTGGTGGCTTTATGAAAGGTGGTGGAATTAATGGGACAATAATAGGTACATTCCCATGATCCTTCGACCCTGCTGGTGAGTCTGAAAGTCCATTTCCTGTGGCAAGCCCTGGGTAGCTTGGGTTTATATTGTATGGTGAAATAACACTGTCCTCAGGTAATTTTGGTTTTGGCAAAGAATTTTCTGTAAAACACAAAGAACACGTTGTACAGTATGACAAATATATTTCTTAAATGCCCCTACATACTTTCACCAATCTGTCCATTACATGACTTATGCTGATACAAGAAGGGTGTACAAAAAAAATCGCAGCTATTTTCCCTTTTGAAAAATGAGTATTTTCCAGTATTCTTCAGAAATGCCTCTTTTTAAAAATCACTCATACTTTCCTTTTTCCCCATAAAAGGTGGGATTATTTTGTCATGCTTATCCTTAGTACACCTGATTTAATCAATGACACCCTATTCCTGTCCTTTACTTCTATTTCTACTGTTTGCATAGTGATCACACTCGGGGTACTGAGACTTCACCAATGAAAGAAGCATAAACTGAAAAACAAAATAATTCCTAATTGTCTATCAATATGAGTAGTAATAATGAAAATTATTTAAAGAAAGGAACAAAATATTGAAATTATAGCAAAGTGTGCATTAAATGATGACAGTTATTATTCTAATTCTTTAATCCCAAGTCGTCTCAGGAATTTCTCTAATGCACCTCAGTTAGCTATGGTGCAGGACTTGATTCCCATTATTCCCTCTCTTGCCATCTCTCAGAAAAAAAAAAAACAAAACACACACACTTTTTTCCCTCTCTTCCTTTTTTCCCTCCATACACCAAAAATTTCTACCTGTCAGAGGTATTCGACATCTCTGCTAGGTAGATAAAACACACGATGTGTATCGTGTCTATAAAAGAAGCATGTCACAAATTTCATCAGGCATAGCCTGGAGCCACAAATCATTCAATAAAAGATCTATTTATTAAAACATAAATAAATTAATCACATTACTACACAAGAACAAGTTTCTTCAAAGGTGGCTTAATGACACTGCATTTTCAATGAAAAGCAAATACCGATCACCAATGTCACTACAGAACTGACAAGCTGCAAACACTCAGTTTTAATACGATTAGGTTGGTTCACCTTACCTCTAATTTTTCCACCGTTTTCTAGCCATCTTTCCCTCAGAACAGGTCTCTCACTGCAACACTCACTGAATACAATGCTGCTGATGGCCCTCAGAAAGAAAACCCAGACACTGCTGGCCAGAAACACGGTGAAAAACGGCAGTCCAAGAGCAGGAAGGCTGCTGCCATTTCCTCTCTTTACCTCACCTTGGAGGAACTCTTGTTGGATAAGTCAAGATGCAGCAATTTCCTACTCTTCACTCAGGTGACAAGTCCCTACTCATTCTCTGCAATGGAGGAGTCGGAAGGCAGCGACTGAACAGCCTGGATCCCATCCTTCACAGTTTGAATCGTGAAGATCCTGCACTGTCCCAAACGAATTCCATCCCTGAAGAATTTCAACAGCACTTGCAGCTGACAGTATAGTACCAACTTGGATGAGGAGCCTTTTGAGAACATTCACATTCATTCCTACATGCGTTGTGAATATTCCAGCTCAAAATCTTTCAGTGCTTCAAAAAGCCAAAGGCCAAAAAGCCTTCGTTTTGAAAGCAAAAGAGCTCCACAAAGCCACTCTGCTAAGGAAGCGACCCCTCTTTCTTCCAGTTGTGAGCAGTTTATTGGTACCACAGGTACATGACTTTCAACTGACTCACAAAGGGTAGAAGACATATTAGCAAGTGCTTACTACCAGCAATTTTGTTAAGTGATTTTCCTCGTACCCTATTGGCTTCCTCGTACCAGAAGGCACTCTCAGGTATTTTTATGTAAACCAACCACGAAGCAAGCAGTGAACACGCTTCCCAATCCACACCAACTCAGACAGGTTGAGATTCAAATCCTTCTTTGCACGTACACAGAAACACGAAGTCTTATTACCTTTGAGAACAGAAATGTGCTGGCGGCTTTCCCCGTCTGCCGAATAGTTCCTGAATTCAATATCTTCTCCATCTTTCAGTTCAACCTTATCATAACCATACCAGCCAAGGAGCTCATTCATAGTGTTTTCTGCAAAGTTCTGAAAGAGAAAAATTACCTACTTATTTATGTAATCAATAACCATTTGGAAGGAAGGGAGGACTGCATAAATCGAACCGTATCTGTGCTACACGGGGAAGTGTCAGGTTTGGCCCACCTCCTCAAAGACTAATGTTCGTTTTATAAGTCAAGTGCATAAAGTGTAATGCATTTAAATCTCCAACTGGCACATGTAATTATGACACAGACTCATACATCTGTAATATAAAGAAAATGAAAAGGAGAGTTATTTATGACTTTTGCTCTGGCATGCGATGTCAGAAATATTTTAACATATATTCGCCACACAAACTTGTCTGTGTTGCCATAAAATATTTAAGACTACAGCCACAGAATAACAGAAAACTAGGTGGTTTTTTTTTCTCCCCAACCAGCAGTTAATCAATCTTACTGCACTACAGTCTTTTCAGCTGGAGCAGGTCACTGACACAATTACAGTTCCTTGAGGTGCCCATGAACCAAACCAAATAAAATCACAGCAAAGACATTTTTCCGCAGAGTTATAAGCCCTTGCATAATCAAACCACTTAAAACCCCTTCACCGTGAAAGCATTTTACCATAACGTTTCATACAAACATCTCTTATATTTGTTTAAGGAAACCTTTCTCAGTTTTGCCATATTTATTTTCAAACCAATTTCCAAGCAGCCGTGTGGTTACATTTTATGTTTGTATGGAAATGCAAAATATGGAACATGACTGTCATAACTCTCAAATTCTATTAAAAACACGTCCTCTAGGTCATGTGGCAAAAATATTTCTGCAGAAAATACTCATTACTGGGCCAGAAGATTTAGTGGAGTAAGTTAAGAAATCTGCAGCCAGGTAACAAAGCTTTCTGAAACCAAATAGTGCCACGGAGCTCTACAGCTTACAGATTTAGGAAATTACCAAAGGAAACCAGCTAATGAATTATAGCGATGGCAAAGATCAGTTTGAAGTAGTACGACAACGGTAAAATGAAACAAAAAAGCCACACACAAAGCCTTTCTATTTGTCTCCACACATTTTTCATTATCACTCTTTTAAAACAAACTCCAAACTTCATTTTTCTTTAAGATCTTGACATCTAAAATAACAGTCCTGATAAGCACCGTCCCACGGGACTCTGGCTACCAGCAAAGGAATAAGGAGAATACGACACCTATTCAAAACAAATGGTACGTGTCAAATTTGGAGGCTGCTAGATTTTGTCTAGTAACGGCTCTAGCTTAATTTTGGAGTGGGAGCAAGTCTAATGATAGAACACCACAATTCCATGGTTGCGTAAATAAATAAATAAAATTCGTCAGATGATAATTGCTCCCAAAGTCAAAGCTACAGCAGGCATGCCGCCCCAGAACATCAGAGCTGCCCTGTTCCAGGCTCATTCATCCCACCAGGATTGCATAGGTGTCCCTGTCACTCAAGGAGCGCCGCAAAGCGGCTACTGGCAATGAACAGAAGCAATTTGTACTCTTCCAGGGGTGTCCTCAGTGCAACTGTGCTACAAACACACATTTCAGGAAAAGAAAAACCAAAACAAAAACCCACAGCACACCGCTGGAGCTTCAATTTCCTTTTGGGTTTTTCCCTCTCCTCTCATTTTCACTTGACCTCCTGCTGGAAGTTTCCATTCCATGGCTGTCCTGTGCAGCCCCAAGCCGCCGGAGAACATTGCATCGTTCCACCTCTAGCGTCAAGCGTTACAACACCCCGTGACATCTGACCTACGTCACTACTACAGCATGCAACAACGAGTACAATGCAGTGTCACGTGGTTAAAACCTACACTCATTTCTAAAATAAATATTTTAACTCTCGTTTGAATGATGCAGCCTTGTGTGTCTTCAATACCAGCAAAACTGGGAATTTTTTCAAAAGTTGTTTGTTTTTTTTAGCTTATTAGAACACTTCTCTCAGCGCCGAGAGTCTCGACGCACTAACCCTGCCTCCAACCCATGGGAATCCATCAATGAAAGGACCTGGAAACAGGGAGTGAAACCTCGCCACCGTGGCTCAGCCAGAATGACCTGAAAGGGTCCGTGGAGGCCCGAAGGCAACCTCTGTCAGCTTCCCTTGCTTTGCTGAATTCCAGCTATGCAGATGCAGCCCTAGAGACTAATCTAGGGAGGTAGAGACCAATTGACAAAAGTCTTCCTGACTTAAACCCCATGCAACCAAATTAATTGAGTAGCTCTAAATTTGCCTCCTGTGGATGCTTTGTGTTTCATTTGCACTGTTGATCAACTCAGGCAATGAGTAATTTCTAATTACTTGTCAAGGAATATGTAAGCAAGTTTGTATATGTGTTTATTTTACTCTGAAAATTCATATATGACTAGATTTTGAAGACACAAATACAAAATGATGGTTGAGCTTGTAACAGCACAAGGTTTAAGTACATTTCAAGCCTCATTTTTACTATCCATGATGAGTGACGCACAAAAATGAACACTCATAATGGAAAAAAAATACATGTCATTTTGAAATTACTCATGATATAGACTTGATTCTTAACAAAAAAAAAAAAAAAAATCACTGAGGTCTTTCCTCCTGACTTCAATTAGAGTACAATGAGGGTGCATATCAGCAGTAACAAAAGTAAGCACCTTTTCAACACTCTGATCTTTCAACAAGGATGCTACATTAAAACACAAACAAACACAATCTCCTTCATAATTTATCCTACCTATTACAATGATGCTGATCACCCTTAACACTATTTTCTCAGTGACTAACAAGCAGGGCTTCATTACACAGCACTTTATACACAGCGAGCCAAGGGGATGATCCCATCCTTAGCAAGCTGGTTGTCAAAGCTGAGAAATGTTTTCTTCCGCACTCTCGTACAGAGGGACATCCACAGAACTCTGACATCCCCTTCCCTTAGACTCCTGACTACAATAGCCATTTGCAGCAATGCCTAACATCCTGTCAGTCGAGATGATGGTCACAGAGGTCATGTCCTTGCTGAAGCTGCTGCCCTGAAGCTGACCACTATTATTTCATTGTTCCCACGTTGTCTCACTTCTTCCATTTCAATGATAGGCCCAATATATATGGATTCAAGATATGGTAACAAGATGGGATTTGCAAAGACTACTGTGGTGGCCATAGTTAAAACACAAATGATGAGATGAGACAGTTTTTCTGTGTGAATGCGGAGGGGGGAAAAAAGTCAAAAAAAGCCCAGTTCTTGATGTAGTACAGGAAAGGAAGCAAGACAATTAACACACAACCTGTATATGCAGAGCAGAAGCTCACCGAAAGATGTACAAGCTTTGAAGGCTTAGTGAAAGGAAGAGTGACGATTGTAACAAAGTGCTTGAGAAAAGCAAGAACGCAGGACCCAAGGTTGGAGCAGGACAGCAGAGAAAAACCAGCTGAACTTAGAGATTATGGGCCTCCAAAAGCCCAGGAAGAAGATGTGAAGATGAGTGTGGATGACCTGATGGAGGATGTGCAAGGAGCTGCAATTCCAAGCTTCTCCAAAAACAGGACAGCAGAAGCACTGAGCCTGCTTTCAGACTCTTCCCTGAAAGAATGCGGAGGGTCTGCAGGATGGAAGCTGCCATCGCAACCCCACACCTGTGCCAGAGGGCTGGAATGAGGTGAAAGACCAGCACTCCAGGGAAAAGCTTTGCCCATCATCAATAAAACCCCAAGCTGGAAATCACACTGCTAAGCTGGGACCCACAAGCCCAGAGCAATCCCACTGAACCCTAAGGGAGTCTACAGATATCCCTGCAAAATTACAGCACAGAAGCCACCTTGCCAGGGAGGTGATGCTCAGTCCTCTGCGGGGAATCCAAGAGACCCAGTCCCGGTGCCGCTCGCAGCGTGGGCCAGCGCCAGAGCTGAGAAGACGAGCACAGAAGCCTTGCCCCACATCCTGCACTCACGTCACATCTCCAGGCCACGCGCGACCTCCTGCATGTGCACCAAGCAGCCAGGCTCCTGAGGCTGCGGTGGAAACACCGATAACCTCTTCAGCTGCTGGCGCACCCAGGCAGCTGGTTAACATCCCACCAGAGCCAAACCTTCTGCCATCCCACAGCTGATGGCACACCGCCGCAGCTGCCGAATTGCCAGGACATCCACCGCCAACTCATCCCTGACGAAGGAACCGGACCAAAAACACACCAGTGGCCCCAATTACACAACATTGCTGAGGCTGATCGATGGCAACTCTTCATTTGCACCCCTGCTAAGTTCCAAACCACTTATCACCACTGCGGGGCAATGTGTAATTCAGACGTTTGAACTGTATGATTTCTCTATCCTTGTACTATACAGAAATACCCTCCCTCCTGGAAGAGACAGGGTAACTAAATATTACGCCCATTGGTATTTTGACTCGAATTTGCTTCCTATTCATGGGAAAGATGAAGAAGAGTGTATTGACTCACCAGACTGTGGTTTCTCTCCTTCATGAGACTGACTTCTGCACTAGGCAGTAAAAATATAATCACATTTATTCCCACTTTAGGATTCATTTCATCGTAACAGTACACCTACAGCTTCATTTTTTACATTGCAATGCATCATTTTCCCAAATCTTTGCTAATTAATACATGCTGAAGCTACGCCACGCTTCTCTTTCCACCGTAGACCTCCTGCCTCTCCTTTTCTGTGAACCTTATTCACAGGGGGCAAGGCCTGGCTTCACGGAATGAGGCCTGGCAAACACGGAGGCAGGAAACGCAGGGGAGAACGAGTCTGTCAGACTCATTTTCTTCTAGGTTTTACTGCTGAATGTTTATTTCAGATCTGGGAGGAAGCACAGTGGCTCCATTCCATTTCCTTACGTGCATAACCCACTCAGTGCAGAGCCCCACAAATTCACTTTTCACTTTCACTGCGCCGAGGAAATAAAAACGTTTCTATAGTCACCATGCGAACCTGGATTTATTTTTTTTACCAGCCCTCGCTTTCTTTGCTTATGCATGTTGTCGCCATATTGAAATTTACGGTTAGACCTTCACACCAGCAGAAAGAAAAACTTCTTGAGGCTTTCCTTGCCTTTGTCCTCCCGTTGGGTTCTGTAATGCCCGTCCCGTTTGGGGAAGCACTATTCCTGCGGTGCGCGGGCAGGTGAGGCTCCCTGTGCAGACAACGCAACCCCCCCCCGCAGCCATCCCACAAAACTCCCTCCGCGCGGCCTCCGAGAAAATAAAGCCTCAACCTCCACCTCAGCCTCCTGAAAGAGTAAAACTGATAAAGTCTGTCTGCTTTTCCACTTTCCCAAAGACATTCTTTTGCTTTTCAGGAGAGAAGGGAGGAGTTTCCTTGGAATCTTCCGAGCGCTCTGGCTCGCTCCAGGCACAGCGCTGCTAACGCCTGCTTCACCGCTTCCCTCCTTCTGACAGTAGTACTTTTAAATGCCAAATGGGGAATATTAAAACACTAAACTGAAAGATCTTCTGATGAGTTTACTATTAAACTATAACAGATGGGGCTGTCTTAAGCTCTAGGCATCAGGAACGAAGCCCAGTCTTAGATACAAATTAGTTATTGAGAATATTTATAGACGGTAAACTCCTTGGGCACACGGAGCAGCCCTGCGAAATTACAGCGCAAATTAACTGCTCGCCTCTCAACTGACAGTGACACGCAGATACATCGCCTTGTTGGTTCAGGAGAAGGTCCAGTGCAATCCGGTACTGGATGTAACTTCGTTTCACGACACTGCGGAGCACCCAGCTGCTCCTCCTGAGCAGCACTGCTGCCCGGCAGCGGGGTGGCACATGGAAATAAGCTGAGGAGGGATGGATGAGGAAGCCATCACCGCACCTTGACAGGTGATTTCATCAATGAAACTGTAAAAAATGTTTTGGTCTTAAAATAGTACTGGGTTCCCTAATTAACACAGCTTTGGACCTGTTGGGTATTCACCAGCGAGTGAGAAATAGCACTGGACTGAATTTCAGGATAACTATCTGCTCTTCTTCCAAAGCGAGAGGTGAACAATGCTACCTCTGGTAGAAAAAAAAAAAATGGGAAGCATCATCTGAAGGAGGAAGGAGGACAAAAGAAAACAATTACTAGAAAAAATAAAGGGAGGTTGTGAAGGTCACAGCAAAACTAACCAGTTCCTCCTGAATATATTCTTCATTGAAATGTAATACCAGAAAACTGTGCAGAGTCATATGCTTTTTGCACACAACACTGTATCAAATTAAAATTTGTTAGAACCATTGTGCACATTAGGTTAGGATAACAAAAATGTAACTTAATATCTGGCATAAAGAAAGAGCAAGCAACCTGAATATCCATCCAGTCATGTTAAAAGCGAGTTGTGACACTACTGTTGGAAGACACCAAACCAAGCAGTTAGTTGTTGTGATCCTTCTAGAGTAAATATCTGACTCTATCAAACAGCAAATCTTGAAGGAAGTCCCTGTGATGAGGTAATTTTATTGCTCATTCATAGTGCCCTGTGTTTGCTGTACTTAAAATAGACACTAGTACCAATGGCCTTCTTATTATCTGAAGGGAGGGTGGAAAGAAAAAAAAAAAAAAATCACATATACACCAGTCCTTTTTCTTTCTGCTAGCAAAGAGAGGCAATTCAATCCAACGTGGGCTGAAACCTGAGTAGGTCACTGTACACCATGATAAAATTCCCTAATCCCCCAGCCAAATTTCCCTGAGGGGGCCCTCCTACTTCTCCTTCACTTTCCAAGCTGACTTTTCCATTCCCTCTCTCGTCTTTTCCTCCCCTTCATCTCTTTCATTTCCCCTACCTTAAAGCCTTGATATCTGATCTGCTGCTGATACTCGGGTTACAGTTTTTACAGCTTAGGCTGTCTATTGCTGTATACATTCCTTTCTTTCTGCTCTGCCGTGATTACTTACCAGAGCTTATTTTACACTGGTCCAGATGAAAGCAGTTCAGATGAAGGGAAACAGTCAGCCCGTTTGAACATTACAGATATGAACCTACACAAGGGCACATTGTGTTCCCTCTGTCATTTCGCTGCAAACATCTTGCACAGTGTAACCAATTTGTTCCATTATTGTATTCCTCGGCTTTGTGAAGAATAACTAGACATCTTAATTCATCAGTAAAGAAAAAACAGTAAATGATCACCACAGAATTTTTAACTTTCTCAACCAGTCAAAAATTCAAGACCACTTTTTTTTGTTTCCCTCCCCCCCTCTCTCCCCCCTTCTTGGATGACAGCAGCCAACTGTCCTACTAAAAACGCACAGCATATATAGCACTGTTTGCATCGAAAGGTGGCCTGTGTTTTGTGAAAGGTTCTGCCATCAGCCCTCTTGCTCTCGAACAGAAATCGCATTGGTTCGAAACGCCGTTTCTACCCGCCTTTAATTTTTAAGTCAGCTGAAATCTTGAGGTTTCTAACCTTAAGCAGCTACCCGCGATTGAAAAAGAGAAACTCTCTACCCGAAGGTTAACGCCAGTGCTTAATACCAACGCATTAGTATAAAATTGTGTAATTTTTCTCCTTCACACAATGTTGTTTTTGTTTCTTCCTCACCCTTTCAGACAAACATC
>NW_010231222.1:0-242 GCF_000690775.1 Eurypyga helias
GAAATGACCGCAGCGTGGACAACAGCAGCCAGCCAGACCCTGTGGGATCCCCCGGGGCTGTTATCAGTACACCAGTGTTATGTAAACAGTGGAAAAAACATAAAGCTTCTCAGACTCCTGGCACCTAACCCAAAACTGACCATTTTGGCCTAAGATGCGACAAATTCAATCCCCTGCCTGACCCTTTCCATGAAGGGCAGAGGCGACAGTGGCAGGGCTGGGGCTCTTGAGCTTGTGGCACT
>NW_010231222.1:274-6144 GCF_000690775.1 Eurypyga helias
GTGCTGGAGGGGACTCTCCGGCCACACAC
The DNA here is from genome assembly GCF_000690775.1 of Eurypyga helias. NCBI lineage: Eukaryota > Metazoa > Chordata > Aves > Eurypygiformes > Eurypygidae > Eurypyga > Eurypyga helias. The sequence goes on from NW_010231222.1 coordinate 304, forward strand.
CGTAAAGGAAAGACAAGGGAAGAGCCTGGAGCTTACAAAGGTCATCCAAGTTCTCCCAACCACGTACTCATGCCAGTGAGGGGGAAAAAAGGTGCATCACTATGACACAATTATTTGATCACAGGTGTGAAGTTGCTTTACCCCTGGTAGGAAGGCTCTTGATAGTACTAGACATAAATTAGCCAAGTTTATTTCATCTGAAGAGTAAATAAAATCCTGTTTCTTGGGCATCCTCTCAACAACACACAAGATCAGTCCATATCTAAAAATCCGTTAAGGAAATAAATTTCACTGAGTGAGTTTTAGAGCTCTAATTTCCATGCAAATTGCTAGGAATGCTAGAGTTGTATTTTAGATGCTTAATTGGATATGAATGTAACAGCCACTGCTGAACAGAGTTATTGATATTTGTAATTTCAGTCCGTCTCAGTGGACAGGCCAAATAAATAAAGCACAGAGAAGAGATTTTCAGAGATTCCTAAAAGAATTTTAAGGAAAAAAAAGGAAAAAAACCAAACCCAAAACTGCAGAAAGCAAATAGTACTTGTGCTCCTCAATTCTCTTGATACTATTGTAAACCTACCCTCAGTTTTCCATCTACCTTGGTGTTACACCTTTATCGATTTTTGTCAAGGGAAAAAGCAAACTCTGCAAGAGTCTTCCTTGTTCACTGCCTGCCTGGGAGGAAAAAGGAATATGCTTTTAGACATGTGGTTTGTTGTTTCCACTTCAAACAGTATTTCTCTCTTAAGATTAAATTTGATATTTTAACCAAGGTCATCTAGGGTTATAGTGAAAGGCAGAGATTATAGGAAGACACAGAATCTTTCATTCCACCAACTGATACATGTTGGAAAAAAAGACATTTTTGTGGAGAAGGGGAAAATTAATCCTTTTCCATCCTTTGTTCCAAAAGGAAAGCTGAGAAAGAGCTCTTGGGAGTGAAGTGCTTTCTTTACTCCTTGCAGTGCAGACAATATTTAGGTCAAATTGGAGAGGTCTGGCTTGAAGCTGCATTTTGCTAAATTTTTGCAGTCAATTGATACTCAAAAAGCTATCACACACTCCATATCATGGCTACACATTGCTGAAGAAAGCCATTGTAAAATTCAAGGATATTCCTGCTCCATGCAGGAATTCAAGGATAAAATTCAAGGATATTCCTGCTCCGTGCAGGAATATTCCTGGAGAAAGAGCATCGTTCAGTTTCCTCATAAGAAAGCAGTAAAGACCACTGATTCACAGGTCATATGAGGTTAGTTTTTCTTAAGAACTGGAAATATCAACAGATGGAGTACTTGAGACTGATCTGGCTTGGCACTGACAAAAACCAAATTAGATTGCGAGAAAGACACCTCATATTGCAAAGGACAGTAACTAATCACAAAACTAATAAAAATCACACTGCTCATACTAACAGAAAATAAAAACGCCAATGAAGTAGCAGAGAATCGAGTGCCCAAGAAACTTATATAGAAAGTCCTGGCTTATAAAGCACTGGTATTTTAACTGAAAACACCCCATCACAGTCAATTGTTAAGGCCATCAGTTTAGAGGATGGAGGGCAGGACAGAAACTTTCACCAACAGCTTATAAGCTCCTTCAGCCAATGACCATAAGTCCAAAGTAGTTACGGAAGATCTACACATCAGGAAAGAAGAAATCCTAGATGCAAGCTTCAAACACTTCTCCCCACTATAGTGGAGAAATTAACATCCCAACCAGCAAGAGTTGTCAGTCCTAAACCCCTTCCAGACTGGGTTTGTATCCCATAATCATCTCTCAGTCCCTCAGATACTAATAAGGATGCTACCAATAGCTGCTTGGAGCTGACGTAAACCCTATGTTCTCACCTGATCAGTGGCAATGAAAAAGAAGAAGAGATAAATAATCCCCACCAGAAGCACAAACAGCCATTGTGAAGAGGTTTTGCTGCATTGCCTCATCATGGTTATCTGAGAGGTGAGTTTAGAGAACTGCAGGTTTTGGGGGTCAAAAAGATAGTTGTGGTTGATGTCATTGACTTTCCCCTGTCCTGGACACTGGTATTTGTATATTTTAGCAAAAAGGGTGGCTAATTTCGGTATAGTCACTGTTTACCTTTGTTGATTACTTATGATTAAAGAAAGATAACATAATAACCACCAAGACAGTGGACACTAATCCTTAGGTTCTGTTAAATTTCAAAGATTATCACACGTATCACCTAAAAAAGGTACATTTCTGACTCACATCAGGTAGTTTTGACAAGCAAACGAACAGCAGCTTGCCACAAGCTTCTCAAAGCTTTATTTATTTTTATCTATTTACCTTAGCTTTATTGCTTCTTGAACAGTGAAATAAATTAGAGGAATGTGCCATGCCTCAGCACATGAGAAGAAAGCATAATCTGCATGCAGCCAATTTATTAGAAGAATGATGAAACCCTCCTTCCTGGGTTTCTCTGTAAGTATGCACATGTATTTTCAGGGTTAATTTTGACCCCTCCAACAAAGCACGCCAGCGGTTTATCCTTTGGCCTTGAGCATGCTCTCCTTTGCAGTTCTCCTAAACACTTTGCTACTCTTGTCAGGTTTTTTGTCCATTGCCCCAGAAACTGCAAGCCCTGCAGCCAAGATCTGTCTCTCTTGTACAGAGACCCACGTTTCTTACATAAAATAACCAGGGTTTTCAGAAATGTATCACTCACCTGAGCTTTCCTCCCAGCTAAAACACCCAAAAGCTTGAAGGGCAGCAGGTCAGCACTCCTATAAATCCCTCATGGTTGACACATTACAGAAACCTGTTTCTCCTCCTTTTTCCCCTAACTCACTTGCAGGAATCCTTACCCACAGCTGCCTTCTTATGCCTGAAGGGGAAAGGCTTTGTGTGTGCCCTCTGAGTACTTCAGTGTGACCAGATGGTCCTTACATGGACCTCACGCTACTTCAGTAAAATGCACAGGCAAGACATAAAAATAACCTGATGTTTCAGGATTGCTGTTTTACAAGCACAGGCGGAGAGCTGAGAGCTTTATTTGCTGCAGCGAAAAGGAGGCAAGCAGTGCCCTCTTACTTCAAGGTTAAATCTGAAAATTGATCCTAATATGGTAACAAATGCCAGATTTCAAGTAGCCAACACACTGGGGAAAAAAACCCAAGCGGCATTTTCACTGAAAATACACATTTTTACACCCCTGTTAAGTGCTTTCTGCTTTTATAAAAGATACATTCTACCACCATGAAGACTCAAATGGTGGAAAGAAATAATATATTTTTTCCCTTTCAGTTTCAAGCAGCTTTAATAGGGGCCAAAATGAAAAATGCATTAATAGGCACCAGAATTTCCGAGGTCAGTTCACCATAGCATTATCAATAAAATGCACAGTGCAAACCTTTATGCTACCAAGAGGACTTTTGTACATGTTGGTGTCCCTCTATCACCTTTTTTTCAGTTTCTATTGCAGTCCTCAGATTCAACTCTTATAACTCAGGCCCTGCAATATTCAGGGCTTTTCTTCAAGTTCCTGGTCACGCAGCTGCACAGATCTCATGAAAAAGTGAAAATGTTCAGCCTAATTGTTTCCAAGCAAAGCCTAAAAACAAATGAATCAATAGAATTCCATCATTTCCAAAGTTAGAAATTAATTTTAAGAAATCTTACAATGCCTGAGGATCTGAGGACTTTTCTGAGAGTTTGGTGTTAGCAAGACTTTATTAAAACAATAAGCTTGAAGAAGAAAAATTTAAAGCTGTCTTACCTCACAACTTTGTACTGGTAGATGGAGAAATGTTGGCACCATTGTGTCATTATTGTCTCCTGTGTTAAAACAGGAGAAAAGAGTCTGGCTACGAGGGTGGCTTGGGAAACCCAAGCAGTAGAGATTCAGAAAGGACTTGCAGATGCAGAGGAGATGCAAGATCTCTCTCCCTTTCCCAAATCCCTCCATAAATGAGGTCCAGGAGATGGGTAGGTTCCTTGTGTTACAGATTAAAGGGCTGATTAGCAACATGGGAGGAAAACTGAGGAAAGACTGACCTGCAGAAACCAGGGGAGGAAGGGAATTTGAGAAGAACCTGGCACCAGTAGCATCTGAAAGTGGAGGATGAATACACGGAGCCTCCAAGGCCACTTCTACAAAGCCGATGTCAGCCAAGTGCCAAGGTGAACAGATAAGGCCATGCAGACAAAAGGCAGATCGCTATGGCCAGCTGATAATACACCAGACTACAGCCAAGTGCAAATAGCAGACAGTGGCCTGTCTCAGAGGGTGCATCGTTGCTCCCCACAAACACAGATGCCAGCATCCCACAGCCACCTTCGGAGGATTTTGGGTGGGAAGGCATGCGTTTTTTGACAGTAATACCAAACTTTACATCCTTCTGTCATGTTTGAGACAGTACGCAGCTTGGCTAAGCTTTCACCTCAGCTTTCAGGGGTGTGCTTGTAACTCCCACAAAAGACAAGCCCTAAAAACTGAAACTGGACCGTGCTCATGGTAAACAGAGTTTCCTCATTATACATTTTCCGACTGGATGTTTGATACTGACAAGTGTCATGTTTTACAGCTCTCTGCTTGGACCCAGCCATTTTGAACTTGCTCCTGAACACACAATGGACCAAAATATGAACATTTAACATGGTATTTATTTAGTTGTCATTTGCTTTATATTATAAAAGATGCCTCTGGATATAATGTTAAGCATATTGCCCAAGAAGCTACTTATGGCATTAATAAATATTAGAGCAAATCCTTGAATACCAGATGTACTGAACCATTTAGTACTGAAAATTAGTTTGCACAAGCTCAAGTCTACTTGAAGAACGAGCACGAGGATGTACTAAAATCTTGTAAGACTAAGCCCTTCATGCTTATGCAGTTCTTCATGCTCCTTGGATGCAGTTATTTCCATGCAGTAGCTTGAAGCAGGGTGCAGCTATGAAAAATAGGGCTTGTTGGCACTGCTCATACATCGTACATACGATTAGCAACTAGTACACTCATTTTTTAAGCTATTGTATTTTTTCCTTCCTGACTCTGGTCCGTGTCAGAACAGATTACATAAACATGATGATAGAAAATTGACACTGCACTCACACAAAACAATCCTTTGAGTAGCTGAACAGCAATATTAATTCCCACTGACCAAAAAGGTATGTTGTAGATTTGCAAGGCACCTTAGAATGTGAGCCCTCTGTGATTAGTTCCCAGAAAAAAAAGGCTCTGAGTCACTAGGGAATCTATCATCAACATGAACAGTTTCTAAGGCGATGAGTTCTCCCTAATGGTATCAAATATCTCCTCTCTTCAGCCCATTTTTCTCCTTCTGAGATTTTGGTGAAAAATACCTGATTATTTTTCCTTTTTCTTTTGTTTTCCTGACATTTTAAGCCTTCCGCCACACACTTTTGAACTTTAAGTAAGCAGTTTTACTTTATAATAAATAACACAGGGAATTAAGTAAAGTTCTTTCAGATCTACCTCCCTGACTGACTGTATCTCAGAAGTCAGACAGCTACGTACATGTCTGCTGCAGGAAGGGTGCAGAAGAGAGAGATACATTCCCTTAAAATGCAGAAGATTTCCACTCTGTTATTGTCATCCTGCTGGCTATTTCATCCAGAGTTGTTTTGCCCTGAGGCATAACTTTATGGGTTTAATTTTTGTGCGTGTGTGAAGTTGAAAAAGCCATAAACTTTAATAAAATCCATGTAGTCCAATACTTCTTGGAGCTTATCTCATTCTTGGCTGTGGAGGGGCTGATCTTGGAAGGAGACTTAATAACGTCCACCAAAACTTATCCCCAGGCAGTGATTTTTTTGCAATATTTCTCTACTCTTGCTGCTCTTCTTCCTTATCCA
>NW_010231222.1:6226-42801 GCF_000690775.1 Eurypyga helias
TTGTGCTCTTCTTCTTTATCCACTCATGCAGTATATATATATATATATATAAAAATAGATGTAATATTTCTACTAAAATGGATGTTTTTCCCCATCGTTAATGGAATGCTGAACGAATTGGGTCCTTGTTCTTGCATTTCCCTGTACTGCGTTAGCTTGTACAATCAGTCCTTACTTGATTTGCAGGTGGGTACAAACATTTTTCCCCATAACTTCCCAACTGCAAGTGAGGGATCCCAGATGGCATTCTCAGCAGCCGGTGCAACTGTCCTAGCTCATTTCAGAGTGAGAGAGCCCAAGGAAACACAGCTCCTCACTGCAGGCAGAAGTGGTTTTGGAGCACACTGGTACTCGTGGAAGAGTGCAAGCTGCCTCTCGACCTGGCAGATGCAACTTACCACTGCCATCCCACATGAAGGGTAACAAACTTCCTACCACCTCTATTTGCCCACATCAAAAAATGTCAATAATGGTCTGGGGGGAAAAGAGACGTAGCGGTTTGCATTAGACTTGGTTACGTTGTGCTCCAAGGCTATAAGCATGGGAATAGCTCCCAGAGGTCACCCCTACACTTTGACCAACTAAAGGCACCCACCAAGCAAGCTGTGCAGGTAGGTCAGATTTAAACTGTTCTGACCCAAGTTTCAAATGGTTTATTTACCTCTGCAAAACCAGATGAGAATAAATCACAGCAAAGGATTCCTCCTCCGTCCTGCTTTCTGTGATACTTCAGCAACAATTTTGCATCAGTCCTTTAGCACATCTGGCACCTGTACCCTTATGTTAGCCTTCAACTTCACATCACAGATGATCTAGAGGATCTGAGAACAAACACGGGACAACCCTGCCAATGATCTGGTATTTATAAGGGTACCTTCATGATTCTTCCTGGGAATCCTCACTGAGTTCTCCTGCACTCAGCTTGCACAGAAACATACAAAAGGTTGGGTGAAGCTATTGGGAAACAGCTACACATTTTTTGTCAACCATTACCTACACCTTATGTCACAGAAGTGGTCATGGCAAAACTTCCATCTGGAGAGTCTGCGATTGAAGTGAGGCAATATAATTGATGAAAGTTGAACTTGATTTCTCCAGTTCTGGGAATGTAACATCCCATTTAGTCTTTATTGAATCTGTTCTTAAAATGTGTGAGGCGACTATTTCATGCAAAGCTTCACACTCTAACAAAGTGAGATGAAGGCTACTACATATTTGCACTTTCTCCCTATTCCAGGAGAGCCGTTTCTTATTATGATACACAATACATAACATTAAAAAAATCTGTCAACATTCATTGATTTATGAAGGCTCGAGAGCATTAATAAATGAAACACACCGGTGAGAGGGAGGGAAAGCTGTTGATGTACGTTGAAAAATTTTATTTTTAAAGGCTTGACCATTGAGTATCAGGGCGGATAGTACCATCGTCATATCTGAATACACACAGATCTCAAAACCATCTATTATAAAAAGTAAAGAGATAAGAGCAGTTAAATGCTAAGACTATTGACTACATAAACAGGGATATAGCAGAGATGAAAGAGGAAAATAGTTTTACACTACACAGAATTTACTTGTTTCCCTTTTGTGTTCCTTCCTCACCATCTGTGAAGCACAAGTTGAAAATTTATAGCCAAAAAGTGTTATTTACTTGATGTGAGATCAGCTAGAGGCATTTATACTCTGGCTATCACACAGGGTATATATCGGCCAAGATCCAGAGAGGTGTCTCTGCCATGAGGACATCACAGAAGACACCAAGAGGCCGTCCTGGCTTTCCACGCACGAACAACCCCAGACTCTTGCAAGAAGGTAAGACAAGCAAAACGAAATAAAACCATGTGTTAACTTTGGTAGGTTTTTATGACAGAGGCTGAGAGAATTATGTTGAATGCGCAGTTTTATTCCTTAGCACAGGAAGAGGAAGATCGATGAACTCAGAAGTACGGTGAAGCTCAGCAGCAGCAGTGGATGGTTCGGAGGACGTACAGCCTTGAGGGAAAGTGGCTACACCAAGCCGTGAGTGTGGCAGGATGTGCTTTGCTGCACACAGGGCCAATAGTTTTGATCTCCACTCACTTTTGAAAAAACACAGTGATTTAACACAAAGGAGAGCAATTTGCCAAGAAATGGGACTGTCCTAGTAGCCTGGTGGCTTGTTGGACCGTGTGTATTATCATTTGCTGCAAATTTAACAGCGATTACAACTACATTAACTCGGCCGTTTTAGAAGGGGCCAAGTTAGGGGTTAGCCTAATAGGAATGTCCCAGCTCCTCCACACAGCCAAAACCACAAGTCACATCAGGGAAAGTTCGAGGTCTGGTGCCTGCCAGCACAAGGTGACAGCTCCCATGGGCTCCCCAGCCATTTCTCCATGGGATGGGGCTCATCCGGGCAGGGGGTTTGCTCCTGCACTGGCATGGTGAGTGCAGCCTGTTACCCTGCTCTCTCCCTCGTTTGGCACTCCCCTGCTCTCCCATGCTGGCACTGCCCTCCTGCTGCTCTGGGGGCTTGGAGCACGTCTCAGTTGCTCAGCAGCTGCAAACACAGCAGCCCCAGAGCCATCCACAGCAGCCTGGAGCAATCCCCATGGCCTTTCTAAGAATAAAGCTGTGCTTGGCATAAGGTGGGGCAGGGCAAGAGAAAAAGGGTTGGATTTCTCTAAGGTTGGCTCTGACACTGTTAACGGTGCCTTGGACTCATTATATTGTCAATCAAAATACACATTTCTGCTTTTTTATCCCTGAAAAAATGAAAATTTACTATATACAACTGTAAAACTATGTCCTACAAGGTAAAGGTAAACTCACCTCTCTGTGTAATTTCATGTTATCTAGTATCCATGCTACTGTAAAGCTGAAAAGACTTTTGTGGGCTAAACCCCAAGTTTTCCTTAACTTTCAGCTGTGGACTCTCTTATTCAAGAAGAATCTCCCACTCAAGAGCGACAGTAAGCGATGCAGGATGTCCTAAGGATTTTTCTTATCTTCAGAAGTCATTTCACCTCAACATTATGTTGACATCACTCACCACTTCACCGGTCATTTTAAAATTAGATGTTTGTCTGTACAAATACAAACAGCTGTTCCTAAAACTTTTTAAGGACTGGACAGTGACTGAAAGTGTAGCCCACTTGTGCAAACACAGTGTAAAAGGTCTGTCCTGAAGTCCTGAAGGATTGAAGTAACTTTTGAAACACCACACAGGGTGTAAACCACAGGGTACAAACCCTGTAACCACAGGGTGCAAACAAAAATATCACTGAAGAGCATGCTCATTTAGGCCAGTTTATCAAAAACTGTAATAGCATAGGTTTTATATGTAGCCATAATACTGACGTGCACTTCCTGGGGATGTCACTGTCTGTTTGGTGTAAGTCCATTGGTAAAATTTCAAATGCCTCCCTAATACAAATTTAACCTGGATTGATTTTTCAAATCAATACCCATGTACTTTTCCTCCCATTGTTCTTCCTGTATTTTTATCCCCCACATAACAATTCCCCTGTCATGACAATATTATTTTCTGGTGATTTCTTACCCTGCCTCTGAAAATGTCAGCCTGGAAAGCACGCTTTCAGGGAAGGAGCCAGGCTGCTGGCGTGGGGAGGACACTGGGGAGAAGGGATCAAAACATCACTTTTTCCAATCATGGCTTTATCGTTAAAGCATCTTCCACCGGTCTCTGTTACTGGAGCCAGAGTGCAAGCAGACAGACCTTTGCTCCAACATGCTGCGGATCCTTTTACGGATATACTTAAGAGAGATGTGTCCTGCAAGACTCAGTGAGGCGTAATTGATTTGGTACCATGATCAATGACACTGTGCTGGGTTTAGGATTCTCTTTATAGCCTGAAAGCATAAGGAAACCAGCATGACCTGTTCAGCCTACAGAGAGGAAAACATCTTCATTTTCCCCAAAAGCAAAGGGGAATAGCTGACATTTCAGCTGTTTCCAAGCTGCAAATACCAGCAGCCTGGCCGCAGCATGGATCGAAGCATGCCGAGGTCCAAAGGTTTGGTTAACGAGCACACAGTCACATTGGAATACCCTTTTGGGAGACATGGGGCATTCGCTCCAGCCCGGCACTTGCACCTCACGCTGCAGGTAATGCAGGTATGGCACCACCTCTGCAGCCACGTGAAGATGGGGGCCGTCCCCTCGCCCACAGAAAGAGTGCTGTCACGGGCCCTGCTACCCTGCCCAGACAGTTCTTGGTCAGGATTTGTGCATACCTGGAAGCTGCCATGGTTTAAGATGAGGAAGCTGCAGTGGAAGAACAGGTATGGCTTTCACGACAAAAGGGACCCTTCATTCCGCAGCAAAATAGCCCTGTCAGCAATATCTGCTGTTTTTTCCTCTTTTTCTAATCTTATTAAATTATGTATATATATATTGACAAAGATGTGGTACTTTGGTGAGCCCAAGGTTTGTTTTAACTCTGAAGAGAGCAGCCTGGGATCCTACTGCCTTTGGAATCAAAACTTCCATCACTTGCTTAGGAAAGTCACCTTTTGGTTTTGGGGGTTTTTTTGTTTGTTTTAAACAAACCCCACAAAACACTGTGAATGAACAGGGCCGTTAGTAAACACAGATTCATGGCCTAGGTCTGCTGCAGATTTTACTGTATGACCTCTGCTAAGCCACCGCGTTACTTTTTTCCCTACCACGTAGGAACACCATGTGCAATGATTACCCCAAACACTGCAACGTGAGAAAAACAGGACTAAAATTCCTGCCATTCTCCTGCTATGTAAGACAACCACACCATTTACACCCTCTCCTAAACTGATTACCTTCTCTCTTAAAGTAACAAGGACTTTTACTGTCACAGGACTTCCCAACGTTACAGGATGCAACTTCTGGAGCATAAAACCAGAAGTTATGTAATTGCTCCTTAAGATTGCTGCATCCGTGCAGGATCACTATCCATGCTTGTCTTCTTTTTAGCGTCTCCATTCTGCTGGCCAACCCAGCACCAGGCAGCTGGACCATTTCCAGCTTAAATATATTTCTCCAGGCTATCAGCAGCTGGAATTCTGGAGGCATTTTGGTAGTATCATGAACCCATTCCCACCCTTGCAATAAATTCCTCACTAATCACTTTAAGGTCCCATTTCTCTTTTTTATCAGGATTTACACAATAATTTAGCCTCTATAGCACTAACAGCTGATGGCTTTCCCACTTGAAAATACTTACTGACCATGAAAAACAAAATTTGCCATCAAGTTGGACTTCACAGGCTCTTGAGTTTTCTTCCAGGTTTACTGCTGGCATGTTCAAACGATGCACCTTTTTCTGGGTGATATTCCTGTCCTTACACTGGCTACGCTTCTTGTCTTCGCCATGCTAACATGTTAGCGGGACCTGTAAGCTTTTTCTGCATGCTTCATCCAACCATCACTGGTGTGCCTTTCATCATCTGCCAGGACAAAGTGTGCTCATAGAGTCCTATGCACGTTACTGCTTAAAACCAGTAATACAAGTTGTACGTTCGCTCTGAAAAATTGCGTTTGCCTTTGCGCGTTAACGCCGTTGCACTGAACCCAGAGATATTTCCAGTCACTTTTGGTGTGCAACACCTTAAACATTTCCTGGTGAAGGAGCAATTTCCTCCCAGGAGAGCTGAAACCTACAGACAGCTTGAGTCATCTTCTGCCTCTGGGGGACAAGGACAGCATGCCGCAAGCCTTTTAATTGAGCAAAGAACATTACCACCCTTCTTCCCTGTCATCTAAGAAATAGTTCTGCTTCACACCAGGAGTAATTCATACCCCTCTGCTTACGAATGATCTGCCTACAGGTCTGCCTAGAAGCCCTGGGAGGCATCTTTGAAGCTGCTGCTCCTTCAGCAGCCCTACTCATGCTCAGGAGGAACCATCTGTGGTGTTTTTTAAGATATAACAGCAGCAAGATTTCTTAGCAGACAAAGCCATAGCCCTTCCAAATGTAAAATGTTAGTATTTACAATGTGGAAAAAAACCCAAACACAAATCCCAACATTGCTAGAGGTGCAGAGCTTCACTGAGGATTTGACTATGTCCACAAGATCTTAGCAGGGACCAGGTTTTCAGAAATTACGTAATAGCAGTTACATCGGTAGCTGCGGCTCCTCTTGCTTCACCTCCTCGCCAACCACCCCAGGCCACTGTGCTGCTTTTTACAGCTCAAACATGCACCAGCTGTTGCAGTTTCAGCCTCCCATTGCCAAGGGACTGTCTCTGCTTGCGCGTGCTGGCTTCTGCGCATGCTCAGAGCAAAGTTGCTGCCTACAGAAATGAAGACTTCACCTAAAAAACTCCTACGTAGACCTTACCCCTAACCATAGGTGGAACTTCAGACAGTGTTCCTCCAGCTGCTGCCCTGGCAAAGCAATTCCTGACTGCAAAGCCTTCTTTGCAGATTACCCTTCCTATTGGCAGCCCCTTGCTAGCCTGCTTGTATCTTGCTGGCCCACCTGCTGCACTTTCAGGGACCTGTGTTTTCTCCTGCGTGGTTTGTCCATTCCCAGTCTCGGATGAGCCGCTGTTTGCAGTGACATCTCAGGCAAGAGGTCCACAGAAACTTATGTCCCACAGGGAGACCCAGGAAGTCAAATACTCTCAACATCGGAAAGGACAGAAAGATGTTCAGAACAGTAATAGCTACTCTGCAGAGATTTTGATGGGCACACAGGATGGGATTGCCCTCCTGTGGCATTTTGAGCTCCGTGCAGAAACCCGCAGCATGACACTGACACCAGATACACCCTGTGCTGCTGGCAACCCAAGTTGTGCAGCGCACAACTCCTCGAAACGGATGACGCTATTCATCAATGCCCCATCCTCTCCTAACCTTTTACCTCCAGCCTACAGCTGTTTCTGCATCCTTTTAAATGGCAGACAGTGTGTTAGTAGGGAAAAAAAGGTTTAATACTTACGTAACAGGGAAAGATTACTACGGGAACACTACTCCGGTCTTTGTCTTGCCTGTACTTGTAAAACACAATTTAAAGCGGACACTTCTATCCCTGCAGCAGATACAGGGTGACTTTGAAACAGAAGATAAAAAGAATTCTGGTCAAACTTGAAAGGCAAGAAAGCAGAGCTAAGAAACACCCACTCGGGAAATCTATTTAAACCTCCAGGTTTGAATTCTATCCCTCAAGTCCAATCCCAGGACGCTTCCACATGCCAGAGTTCAGAGGTGCCGCACGTAAAGGAACCACAGCACCCGCTGAGGTAATGCCCTGGCCCCACAGCAGACCTGACCTTGTGGCAGGAGTGGGTGCATTTTGCAGGGGGCTGGTATTGGAACATTTGAGGTTTAGTTCAGCATTAGAAAAAGTCTCCAGAACCGAATGAAGTTCCATTCTCTGTCTAAATAAACAAGCATGGGTAACAGGTTTTTTTGGTTGGGTTTTTTTTGTGTTTTTTTTTTTTTTTTTAATAAGGAATGTTGTCAGTCCTATTTTATTATGCGTAATAGAAGGAGGTGAAAAAATCAATATAAGCACTGTATCTAAACCTATTTAAAACTACAATCACAATGTTATCTGAATGCCTTACAACTTTGTTTAAATCCAACAAGTAGACAAGAAAACAACAAATCTATGCAGGGTTTTTTATACATATGGTGAGAAATTCTGCAAAGTGTTAAAATATATCTTCTGTTCTGCATGTTTCTGGTACAAGGAAGTGATGTGTAGAATACTGTATATTTATGAACAGAGCCTTGACTTATACAAGCAATAATCGACTTCAAAACATACAATGTATATCTTAAAATATCCCCTAGAGCTGCTCATATAAAGTCAAATCCAGCACCTACTAAAGTTCAGCCAGCTGACCCTCTTTGACTCCAGTGGGCATATGACCAAGCCCGTGACAGTTGTGAAGTACCTGACAGTCTAATTGTATTCATATGAAAAAAATCACATTGCATAGATTTTTAACAGGAAGACATGCAATAACAAGACAAGTCACAGTATAGCAAAACCTTGTTTCTTTGGTGAAACAGAAGGAGATATAAAAGTTACAAAGATTTTAGACTTTCATTCACAAAAAAACCAGACATTCACATTATACACTATACAAGGTAATAATATAAATAGAGAAAAGTATTATGTGCATTGTTTGGGGGCGGGGGGTGGGGAATGAACCAGCCAACACAGTGACACAGTGCCACATTGAGCGCACAAAGATTGGGTACTCTCGGTGGAGCCGTCACTGCAACTTTTTAAGAGGTGTTGTCTGGAACTGTAGTTACTGTTCCCAATGAGCTACGGCAAGGTTGCTCCACGAGCAGCTCTGCCTAGTACAAACTCTTACATGTTGGCTGGGTTTCAATTATTTTCCTTTCCCTTTCAACTTTTTTGCACCATATCTCCACACTAACACAAAGGCGTAAACCTCCCGTCTGTGTCTGTATTCATGTTATTTTAAAAGGTATCTCAAAGGGAACTTACTTATTTCCACTTCTTTTTTGTTTTCTTTTGTCCTGTGCCCAAAGGTGTTCAAGGCACTTTGCAGAATTAACAGTCCTTTCTGTGGAGAGGTCGTTTCAAACGTCACCTTCTATACTTACTGTACATATCCAAGTCAGTCATCGAGCTGACCAGGGTAAGAAATCATAACAGAAAACTCCTACGCACACACTGCACCAACTACAACCTATAGTCTCTTTGTGCACACACATCTTTCTAGGAAGCCAAGACTCTGATTCTTCTGTAAGTCACACCGTTCTCACCCATCTAACCGCCAATAAATGATCCTGTTTAGCAGGAATTTTGTTCTCCAGGGAAATAGCAGTTGAACTGAAAGACGGTTCCAAAACTGGAGCTCAGGGGCTGATACTGCACTGGTGAGCTCTTTTAATCTTCTTTGCATGGGTAAAATAACATCCAATAAATTAAATCAGTATGGCTTACTTCATTTATTTATGTACGCTTCACAGCTGCAGCATTCATACACAAACATTCATTACTTTATAAAAAGATTAAAAAATGGTTATATATACAAAATTATTTACTTTTTTGATTTTTGTTTGCCTTTTTTTTTTACAAAAAAAATCCCCCAAATGTCAGGTCTGTCTCCATTTTAGAATGCAGAGACCTGTAATATAGACCTTGTGGTTAATGTAATGAAAGTGATTTTTTTCTCTTTTTTTCTTCTTTTTTCTTTCTTTTCAAAAAAGTGGCCCTGGTTGATAAAGTTAATGTATTAGCACTTGGATTTTTACCGACCCTCCTTGTCATACACAACTCCTCCATGCAGTCCTTTCTCGCCAATGGTGAAGCTGGAATGGAGAGCAGAAAGAAAGTTCCACATTGCAGTCCCTAGTTCATGGTTTATGCCACTTCTATGTGCTCTGTCTAAACTTGGCATCACATGGACATAAACTGTACCTTGGATGGGCATTGGCACAGTTACCATTAAAAAAAAAAAAAAAAAAAAAAAGTCATGTAACTTGTGTGTTTATCTTCACCTGATAATAGCAAATTTCAGTCAGTGAAGTTATTCCAACCATTTCCAGCCTAGGTAAACAACATAAAAATAACGTCATAAATGACTGAAGACCTCTGAGGCCGTTCTAACCATAAATATGCCTGAAATTAGTGTGACTTTTCATTTTATATACAGGATTTTAAAAACAACACACAATTAAACAACATTAAAATCATCTTATTTACATTTTCATTGGTGCTAAAATCGAGCCGTTTAAATATTGCAAGAAGGCTGGTACGTATCATAAAATGGTCCACACCGATGGCATATAGAAAACTAATAGTCTTTATAGGCTGGAAATGGTTTCCTTTTATCCCCATAAGCACGTCTCCTCTTTTTTTTTTTTTTTAATTTTCTGATAAACACCATACTTTTGCAAAATGCGTTGTGAATACCGCAGTCCATAGTTTCAAAACGATTTGATAATACTCCTATAAGTGATAGAAAAGGCACAGAAAGTTATGACTTTGGCTGAAATGGTGGAAATCCCATTCACCATTTAGCTCTCAGCGCCTTGAGTCCTGCCATGTCCTGATCCAGCGATGATAGTGTTTTGATGAATTTAGCGATGTTCCCTTTCCCGATGGAGAATGTTTGTAGTAGTATTTCTTAGAGTAAGTCCTTTGGTATGTGGAGGCTGCAATGAGAAGGAGGGAAAAGGGGAAATTAATTTAGGGTTATTTAACTATGAATGGGGTGGCTACACTTCCCAATACAGTTCTATTTATTCTTGATTAACTAGAGGGTTAACAAATTGTTGACTGGTACTATGATTACATTACATACAGAAGTGTCTGTTACACACAGTTAGACCACAGTTGCAGAAAGAATTATTAGTGATTTGAGGAACCTGTTGATTTCAGTAGCCTTGTAAGAGTGGTGTTGTTTACTTTAGAAGAACCTTAGTGGTTCTGTAAAAACAGAAAAGTAATATTTTCATTAGTTTTGGAGGCCTGATGTTTTTTCCTATAGAGTGAGCAGTATTTCTGTCATAATCTGTCACACCAGATTCGCACTTCTCTCAAAATATATAATGATTACTTATTAAGCTTAAAATAGTCTCTTGTTTCTGATCGAACACTGGTTTGCTTTCTAAGAACTCACGATTCATGCAAGTAATTTTAGGCATATCCCATCTTCCATTCCCTTGACACCGGATGGTTGGAATATGACGCTGGATGAAACCATCTTTGCAGTGGTATCTAATAAGGGAGTTGATCTCATAACGAGGTTTCATCTTCCCAAAGGTCTTTGCATTTTCCACAACAGGAGGCTGACCGCAAGCAACTGAAAGGAAGAGAGAACATAATCCAAAACTTCAGTTTGTAAATACACCTCTGAATATGTCACTGACCTCTAAACCCTGGCTAAGGGAAGGTGTTAAGGGACCTCAGTTGGACTCCCAAGAAATACATCCAAATAAGGACAGAGAGATCAGCCTTTTCCATAGTTCTGCAGTCTTACAGACCTAATACAGTAAAGATGAAAATTGGAAAACAGCAGATAGTATGGTTAATATTGCCTTTTTGGTTTAAATTCCTGATGTAAATTTGAGCCAAAAAAGTTGGCAGACTCACACAAAGAAGTGATTTCCACTGGAAAGCTGCAAATCCTGAAAACCAGTGAAGTTAGTACACACATTTAAGAAAAAAAGTCCCATTTTCAATACTTGTCATGTCTTCCTCAACAATAGACTATTTAAAAGCACTTAAAACTGATGGATCTGTCAAGGCCCAGGGAACATGTTAACAAAAAGTTGTAAACGGTAATTGGGAACAATGGAGTGCACACAAGATTTTGGCTGCTTCTTTACTTTCCCAGCCTGAAAGGGCAGAAGTAATTCCCAAAGTATTGCTGTACAGCTCCTGGTAACAGTCAGGTTTCCTGTAAGAACCAACTCCAACAGCGTATAAACCAAATGTGGTTTTCAGATTCCATTTAGATGCCATTAAACTAGATGGTTTTGTAAAAGAGGAAGGCAAAGGTCAGCATTACTTGCTGAATGAAAAGTATGCTCAACTGAAGCTGAAACGCCAACCACATACCAGTGGTCAGCTGCCTGCTCTGACTGCCTACCAATATTCTGCTGCCCACATTCCTCACAGCGGTGCCATCGCAGGAAGAGAAATTGGTAATATTTTCATGGTATGCAAGTAAAGCAGGCCTGTCAGGTACACGAATGTCTCTTTTGCTGAGATCTGTGTCTAAGAAGAAATCTGCCTGGTTTTCACCGAGAGTTTCAACTGTGAACAGTTTTGTGTCAGACTCAAGAACAGGTTAGGTAGAGATGTAACGTGTGAATACAGACAAAGGATGAGGCTAACTCAGTTGAGGCCTCACTGTACTGCTCACTGGAAATCAGCTAGAATTTGACATTTTAACTTTATAAAACCAAAATTTAGAGAATCATGTTATTGTTGCTGTGAAGTTTTTACCTGTTCCTTTCTTGCAGGTGTAGGTAAGGTGATAATTACATGGTACATCATTCCACTGCCCATTCTCATGCCATATTATAACAACACAGTCTTCTCCAGCAGAAAAGAAGCTGTCTGGCTGGTTTGGTCGCCAGTTTTCATATTGCTGCAGAAAAAAAGGAGCAAAACCATTATTCCCAGTGCTGGAGTATATTTACGTTCGATTTTACAGAACACAAAATGTTACCTTTGGTGAAGAGCAGTCCTAATTGTTTGATTCAGGCTGTTAAGCATGAACTAAATGCAGTTAGATTTAGAATATCCTCCCACTCTATTAACACCTTATCTCAATGGGAAAAAGTATTCTGATCTAATTTCTCACTTACTGTAAACTGATGTCAGCTGAAGTGACTCGATTCAGCGTAAGCAAAATCTAATCCTAGGTGTGTTGAAACACATTCTTTCCTACATAGACAGACATGAAGTGGAATGCCAGGAACTGCAGTAAATAGCCCATAACCCTCGTTAGTCTACATCTACCAAATGGCAAATTACAGGCTAGTTTCCCAGACTCAAATTATTTATTCTCTGACCTCATTTAGTGAAGTCATTCAATGGGATGACATGCAGAATTAGGTGCAAAAAATGTAAAGGTGTCAGAATGTGCCCCCAGATCATGGCAGACTGGTATTTCCATCAAAAAGACCTAGGTGGCAGACTGAGCATATACAGCAGCCCTTCAGCTTTAGAAATTATGATCCAAACTCTGCCCTCTGTAGAAAAATTAACTCCAGACATCTCTGAATACATACAAATAAAACCAGAAAGTAGCATGCTAGTTTTAGAAGAAGAAATCTGATTGTTGGTATGTAACAAAAAAATAAAAACCAGAACCGTCACACAGCTGAAAAAAATCTTCAGCATTAAAAAATGTTTCCCAGCCCTGAACCTGGGACACACATCTGGCGCATTGGTTTGGGCAGGCTCTGTTTTTTGGGATCCAGCCTGGCTACATGCAGGTCTGTACTTACCTAGCTACACAGCCGTGCATCTGCCTAAAGGTATGTCCCTACCGAGAGCTGCGGATGCTGGCTACTGGCAGGTACAGCACGGCTCCATGTGTGGGCTAAACCTGCCCTTATTTCATTGCAGAATGCACCCTGTCAAGCACGGCTAAGCTCATCACCGCATGGTGTAATTTTCGGATTAAAATTAGGGAGGATTCTGTCTGTTTTTTCAGTCAATAAGCAGGAAAAAATAGAAACAAAGGGAGTGTCACACCGACTGAAAATTTGTGCAGTAGTCCTCGGTAGGAGACATACAGCTTACAGGCAGAAGAGGTGGGATAATCTTTACCCCATTTGTTTCATCTTGACCCCAAATAAAGCACGGTAATTTGAGATTTGCATAACCTTATGTAAAGAAAAGCGAGAGAAGATTTGTGAAAATATTCTTAGCTATTTTCTTTGGGATTGCTGTTGTGTCACTCCAGGAAGAATTTAATGAAGGATAAAAATAGTTATTTGAAAGAACTGGAATTCGCACAAATGCCAGACATCAACCAGGCAGCTAGCCCCTTGTATGGTCAAAATGACAAGTTTCTACAGTGCTTATATTTTCCTCAGTGCTTACATCTTTCTGTCTAGAGCTGGCCCATATAAATGTCATTGAAGTTTAGCTTTCTATTTTCTTAACTTCATGAAATAACCACTATTCACTGCCTGGGTGAACACATTTTAGAAATAAAGTTAATTTACACCACACAGGTAGTATTTACCTTACAATGAATCAAACTATGAAAAAAACAAGGTATATACTTAAGCTTTTCCTACCACGTGTCATCTTAACCCATCACGGGTTTTAATTATCCAAGCAATTTAACAACCATGGTCTAAATAAATTTGTTCTGCACTGGATTTATTACCTCTAATAAAACATCCGACTTTTTATGTGGAACTAACTTAAATCCACCCTTACATTTCAGTGTTTAATAGTCCTCAACTACAATACACACTAACTCATTCACTCAAGTCCAGAATTCTGCATTTCACATTAGCTTATAAATCCGAGCAGGAGTTTTGCAAGCGCAGTATCCAAATCCCATACATATTAATCGAATGGGATCTGCGGTGTGGGGGGCTTCCTGCAACACCTAGTGAAAAAAAGAAAAACAAGCTCTGCACATGTGTCCTGAGCCAGTGAGAGGGCAAACAGGGTAGAAGGAACATGCCTAGGCATGGTGTGCATTAATGTGCAAGACCCCTTTTTCCAGAAGGGTATTTTGGGACGACTGCTGAGACAAAGGTGTAGGACCTTTTCACAGCAGAGCTGGTTAAGGATGCAGGAATATGATCAGAAAAGGTTGTGCTACCATGACATAGGAAGGTACTGCCTGTTAAAGCAGGGATAACGAGTGCACGAACACAGTGAAGGCTTAGGCTTGCTGACAGCACTGCCCCAAATACCTGCTCCATCTCCTGTACATGGGGGGCTGTGATTCACCTCCAGGAGCACCACAAAATGTAAGGTATTGAAGGGATATAGGTGTAGGTTCCACTTGTGCTTCAGGGAAGCCTGTCTGACTGTTGCAGAGGTGTGGTAAGCAGAAAGAAGTCATCACCTCCCGCTTTCACCTCCGAATGTCTTGCTACCCAACCCAAATGACAAGTCAGATTTGCTCATGTAAGTCACAAATGTATTTGTGGTTGGTTACACTGCTCAGCTGATGGGCAGCAACTTCTTAAAATGAGGCAATCCAATCCCTTTCAAGACTATGCCCGGACATAGGGACACATAGACAAATTAAAGAAAACAGCCAGGTTAGTGGTAGAAACATTTGATCAATAACAGTAAATAACAGTAATAAATAATAAATAACAGTAAAGCAAAGATTTCAACAAGCCTTGCAGCTGTTTCTTGTGGAAATGATACTAAAGAGCTGTGTGCTTACACAGGGATCAGAGTGTGGGAATGAAGGATATTTAATATCTATCGGGGGCATGTGAGATGAAGGTGCTCAGCAGCTTGCCAGCTCCCACCCTAAGCACACAGACTCCAGATGCTCTTACTTGCCTTGCCATAACGGCTCCAAAATTCATGTTTGCTTTGCTGGCAGAGCTGCAGCGTAATGGCAAACGATTATATCTAGGCCCTGTGGTTTATTCAAGAATGTCTGATATCCTCCAGCATGACTTGCTGTTACCTCACATCTGATATCGTCATTGCATGGATTTATTTTGGCTGAATAACTCTGATTTTTCTTGGGTTCAGTGACAGAATTGCTTAGCAGATGAAGTTCCAGACTGCTGAATTGCTTTCTTAGGTCTCCACCCAGCTCTGCTGTAGTTTTTCAACTCCTTATTTAGCCACTGATAATGGGATAATGATACAAAAAGATTCTCACAGTTTGAGTGGAATAAGTTGCTAGACAAATAAACCAATATTTTGCTTTCCTCTTACAGATTACATTTTTGCATGACCATGAGCATGATTCTGGTTTTCCCTTGCACTAGTGTAAATCAGGGGTGACTGCACTATCTCCAGTAAACCTACACGAACGAAAAATTAATGGGAAAGAACCAAATCTCATAAGTCACATACCAGTTTGTAGTGTTTGTTTTCAAAGGTAGCCCTTACAATTCCTGACACCAAGCGTGCTAAGTGCAAAGACTCCCCTACCCTTGCAATAAGTGCAGTAAG
Organism: Eurypyga helias; assembly: GCF_000690775.1. Lineage (NCBI taxonomy): Eukaryota > Metazoa > Chordata > Aves > Eurypygiformes > Eurypygidae > Eurypyga > Eurypyga helias. The sequence goes on from NW_010231222.1 coordinate 21,830, forward strand.
CATCTAAGGTTCTCAGGTGATAACTATTCTGTTGGGAAACACTGCTCAAAATATCCTGAACAAGATGTTCTTTTTGAAGTAGCTATGCCAGTCAAGATCCTTGAATTTCAATGCATTACTGTCTTTTAGAAAAATATATTCTACAAAAACAAACAAACAAACTAACTGATTTCATTCCTTGGCAACGTGTACCATGCAGGGTTGTTTGGTTTTTAAGATAATGTTCAAAAAAGATCAGCCATATTCCAGATGAGCCAAAAACTGTTGGCATTGTTCCAGCCACCCTGCCGCTAGGTTATATCTTCACGTATCACAGAATAATATGGTAACACAAACTGTTATCGTCTCAGCTGACCAATGAAACGGTGCTAAGGAGTACTGTGAATTGATAAAGCTGAAGACATCCTTTTACCACCAACCAAGCTTCAATCGACACCTTTAGCAACACTCTTGTCTGCATCATTCATAAAATATGACATGCCTATGAAAACCTAAATAGGTTTACATGCTAAACTAATACATGGGAGAAAAGCTGCTACAACCATTTCAGTCATCAGCAGAAATACTTATACTGGGTGACTGCTCAGAGGGCCCTAAAGACTATTACTGCCCTGGGTTTTAAGTAACACCCGAACACTTGTGAAGTTTACCCCTGGCTTAAAGTGGAAAGCACTTCCAGACTGTACATTTTAGGACACATAACCTTAACTCAGTACCCAACTTAAAATGTACTTCAAAGGAGGTTTGGCCCACTACACGTTTCTGCTCCAGCTACAAAGTGTGCTTTGCCAAGGTGGCTGTGGAGTTGGAAGTTCAAAGCAGTGCAGGGGAGTGAAAGCTGGAAGCACCCACCTCAGACTCAGACAGGTACCACTGCACCAGCCACTCTGCAAAGCTCTCAGCATCGGTGATGGCAAGACACTTGGGTTTTTTATCAAAACCTAATGTTTCTGTCTAACTGCAGGACCTAGCCCTGAGGATGGGATTTTGGTCCCTGCACATGGATTTGTTCCTTTGGGAGCCACCCCACTAGGCTGTCCTGCCATCATTTCAGGCTGAAAACTGGAGCTCCTGTTACACCTTTTATGCTTTTAGTTATACCATAATAATTAATTAAGCTTTCCTGTACAGGTTTTTTTCTCAAAACCAAAGCCCATGCTGACCCATGGGACTGATTTGTTCTAGCTTTCTCTGCTAAACAGCAGTGAAAATTTTCCATAGAAAGAGGGTGGATGGTCTATGGGTTAGAGCTGCAGCTGAGACCGAGTTTGGTTCTACAGGCTTCCTACATGGCATTAGACAATGCACTTGGCTGCTGATTCCCAGTCTCTAAAACAATGACAATGTATTCTCTTGCCTCACAGGAGGAGTTTGGGTATGATGGTTACAAGAGATGATGAAGATATTTCATTAAGTTTCACATTTTTGGGCAGGATTTCCTTATATGGTGTTGAATTAACTCACTGCAATAAAGTGCCAGGTGGGTGACAGGCTGACTTTTCACATAGATTAACCTAAGAAAGCCAGGATTATAGCAAGAGCTGTAAAGCAGCTAACTTTATTAGGTAGTCACTACTTTTTCTCATTCAGGTGTGTAATTACACTGAAGGAGCTAGCCTTCCCATCATGGACAAGATCCTACCTTGTGGGAGAATTGTTATTTAAATTTTCAGATAACCAGTCTTATTTGAAGGACTCACTTCCTTACTAACAAGTAATCCACTCAGCTCTTTCAGAGGTTTGCACTACCAAGGTGAATCTACAACTAGGCAGTATCTCCGCTTTGTGACACTCATTTTGAAATTTCAGCCATCCCTTTATCTCCAAAAGGCAAATGAAGTGGCTGAGATCAATCGCTCAGATTTTGCATTCCAAAATGGTCAACAAGCACTGTGTTTAATGAAGCAAAACAAAATAAACTACTGATGCAAATAAAACTTTACTGCTTGACCTCCCTATTGTGTAAAGGCCAATAATCTTTTGTATATAACTAAAGATAGGAAATAATTTACTTGAGGTGCGTCTGTTTAGATTTACAGGGTTAATGCTTCTCCTTCTGGGAAAAGGAAGCATGTTTTCAGCATGCTTAAATAAGCTTAAAGTACAAATCTGTCTTGGCACTTTTGGGCACTTGTAAGTTCCAATGTGATGCTTTCCACCACCCCCACCCCCCATTCTGGCTGCTTCTCATTGCAAGACTAATGAGGTAAATGAAAAAAAAAAAAACCAAACCCCAAAAAACAACAAAGACCAACCAACCAACAACAATAAACACACACAAAAAAACCAACAAGGAAATATGTAGGGACTGGCTGACTGGACACCCTCTGTGCCATTTAATCTTAAAGTGAAGCAACATTTCCTGCCTGGTATTTATCACTAAACCAGCTGAAAGCACCACTGCAAAGTTTACAGGCTATTGTCCTTTCTGCCCCCCATAACTCTGCTAAGAACAGGAATACACTTTTTTTCACAATAGCAGACAAATTCTTAGAAATCTTTATCAGGAAAACCCCTGAACAAATCCCTCGCTGTGGAGGTTCTGTTATAATTGGATATCTTAAGTAAAAATTACATCTCAGCTTCAGTAAGTCCTGGCAATTACCCAGTTTTATAGGTTGGCTGAACTACAACAAGATCAGCACAAGGTTACGATGAGTATACGGATCAGTCCAGAAAGCCCTCGTTTGTGGCTCATGCTGTTAGACACCACTGCTTCTGCTACATGAGACACTCATGGGAAGTTTGAAAGGCTTTGCATTTCCTTTCGACAGGAAAAATATCAAACAGAATGCTGTGAAGATTTGGCAATGTCTGAAATACTTCCATTAAGTTCCCCTAGTATTTAAATCCATTTATACATTGGGAAAGACAAGAAACTACCATATAGCACAGGTTTTGTTTGACTTAATTTCACCCAGTCCTGCAAAGCATTTTTCTGATTAGTTTTATGAATGGTAGCAGTCTGACAGAACGCACCAAATGCATTCATGAGCTTAAAAACTCCGTTTGGTGTCTAAGCATATAATTTGCTTTAAAGACATGGGTGGTGCCCTAAACTCTATAGGGTATATCCCATGCACATTTCAGACACATACTAAAATAACTTGCTGAAGGAGGGGCCAAGCTAAGGGTGTTGGTAAATCTTTGCTAGGAGAAATATTACTCAGTTTGAAGAGACTGCTATGTTTAAATTTATCTGCAAGTACACACAAAAATCACATGTCACCACCCTGGTATTTTTTAGACCGTAGTAGAATGGCTTCCCTCAAGCCCTTAATCTGTGCTTTATTTTCATGGGATTTGGGAAACTGGCAGGATTTGGATCAGGCAGGCACCCAACACTCCCCATTACAGAGTCACACTGTGAGCAAGACAAACTCCCTGAAGGAGCTTTGCTAAGGACCTTTGCAAAAGATTTCTCTTGAAAGGGTTTTTTTTTTTTTTTTGGTAACAGAGCAGTGGGATGTATTGAAAAACTCTTTGATTTTCTATGCAACAGCTTGCAGTAAAAAAGACTCTGAATAACATACACTCATGTGTATCCATGAAATCCACAAGCACTGATTGCAGATTGAATAAGCAGCAAGGTCTGTGCAAAAATAAATAATTTGGGAAAGAAATCTAAGGAAACTGAGTTCGGGAAGGAATCTAAGGAATGCAAATGAAACAAGTAAAAAAGGCTAGCTGATGAAGCTGAAACATAAAAGCACTATCAGCCTTATCTTTCGGGGGGAGTTGATCGTGTGGTGGAGCAGATGGCTAGCTTCTTTAGCTTTTTTAAAACATTATCACGGTTACGACAAGTTTTCCACGAGCAGCAGAACCCTCTTGGTATGGCAGGAAGTTCCCACTAGATGGCAATGTCTACTCGCCACTGAGTCCAGATACTACCTTTGAGTAGTTCCAAAATAACAAGTATTCAGAAAAGACACCTCTTTCATTAACTCCTTAAAAGCTAATTGAAGGCAGTGGACACAACTCCATTGACTTTTATCTGCTCTGTACCAACTCTTCTTGGAGCGATAACTTTGACTAGGCTTCACACCCTGTGTATTTCAATTTTGTGGGTATACTGTGTCGTCTGGGCTTTCAGAAGTCACCTTAGAACAAGCGACTGAAAAATCGGTGGCAAAGAGCTGGTGAAATTTTCTAGCTAACGGGCAGGTGTTTTACTGTGGAAGCAAAGTATGGCAGGGTGTTAAATGTTGGTTGGTATAATACATGTTCTTTGGAGCTCGCGCTAACATAATTATATATTATCAATATGACGCAAATCGCATGGGGTGTGACATTCTCTTTGTGTACAACTACCAGGAGAGCCACTGAAAAAAAGGAAAATCCTGCACTTTGTCATTTATGTCAACAATTACTGCAGGTTTGAGGCTGTCCAAGAGTTTTAGCCCACAGCCAACCATAACGAGGCTCTGAAGTAACGGCTGACCCCCCTGGTAAAAATGAGACAAAACCCCACTTTGTCCAAGAGGCCCTTCTTACTGCCTACGACATACTGAACTAAAAATATACCTGTCATTAATAACATTATATAGTTTTCCACCATTTAAATGCAGGTCAAATGAGCATCTTAAAAAAGAGTCTGTAATGACTGACTGCAGCACAAAACCAAAACATTTTGTAGATTTAAAATCTCCATCTCCAAGGATCTTGTGGGACAGGGGCACAATGAGCTTTTTGTTTGCAGCTGACTACAGTACTTTTTAGTTTGCTTTATTTAACCTGCAGAGTCAGGCTCCCTCCCTACAATACTCCATGCCTTTTGAAGGTTTTTGTGTTCAATAAAGTTGCTTTTTCTGAGAGGGGTGCAGTTACAGATTTGCGCAGGTTAAAGCATTCTGATTCACCGACCAATGAAGGAAGGAAAAGAGAGGGCTTTGTTTTCAACAGAATTAAACTTCTGTTTTGTTTTGCCCTCCCTCCCCGGCCCCCCACCTTTTTTTTTCCCCTAATGTAGCTACCTAACACTGACAACCTGAGGTCCAGCATTGACAAACACAAAGCGTAAACACTCCTGTGCCGAAGGGAAGAAAAACTAACTAGAGTCTCTGGACAGTTTTATAAGTGGCAATATGCCCCATTACTTTCCTAGCTAGCAGCGTTCTCCAAGTGACAATCTGCCCACAGACACTAGTCAGCTCCTTATTCCAGCACTAATCTTATGTAATGGGAGTGAGCTCACCGCCCTACAAAGCACTGATTATCAACAGCATTTTCCAAAGGATATGAATAACTCCCGTTGTGAGATGGAGGCTCAAGGCACAACCCCAAGTAGCTATATGCGCTTAATCCATAACATGAATAGCTCCAAAGGACTCCTTTACCGCTGTGCCTGCTTACAAGGGTCCTTACAAGTGAAACACCAGCAATCCAAATACAATGGCGAAGCTGCCAAAAGCAACACCAGATTTTTTCTATTTGGATGGGTGTGCTTTACAGCTGTAAAAGTTGCTATTCACAAAACTAAGTGAATTATTTAAATTCAATTTCCCTAAGATATTTTCAAATGTCACATTGTGTTCACTCTGTCTTTGATCAAGCCAGTGATTAAATGTAGCCAATGATAAAGTAAATTTTGTTATTTTGTAGTTTGTATTACATCACAATTAAAGTACGCAAAGCCCAAGTAGGCATGGAAGAATTCCTCTTTTCACATAGTTGTGTGAGTGTTTCGGCCTTCCTTTCTTCTGCTGTATCACTCTGATTTTCTTAAATGTATTTGGTTTTATTGCTTTGAGTTTTTTTACAACAGCTGCTGGATGAAGACTGTCCATGATTCATCCTTAAACAGTTGTCCACAATCACAGAAATGCTAAGAGAAGTCTACAGTAAAGTGCAAGAATAATTTTGATTCTGTAATTTTTAAAATGTAAACAAAGTCTTAACATAGAGCCATTTTCATTCCTGTGTACACTATAAATCAGACAAAAACTAGGAAAACAAATGCTTCCCACATCAACAGAAGAGCACTGTAACTACACTGCAGTAGAACAATCATAGAATCATGGAATGTTTGGGTTGGAAGGGACCTTAAAGATCATCTAGTCCCAACGCCCTGCCCATGGTTAAACCCGTTACTCCTTGTCCTGTCACTACAGGCCCCTGCAAAAAGCCCACCCCACCCCAGCTTCCTTGTCGGCCCCTTCAGGTGCTATAAGGTCTCCCCGGAGCCTTCTCTTCTCCAGGCTGAACAAGCCCAACTCTCTCAGCCTGTCCCCATAGCAGAGGGGCTCCAGCCCCCTGAGCATCTTAGAGTAGAGCTAAAAAAATACGCTCTTTATAATACCATATTATTTTCTTCTGCCTCTTGCATCTGTCAATATAATCATACCTGAAATGCCTTGAGTAGAAATTGGCTCAATTTTCAGGAAGTAATGCATAATGAAGCTCTAAAAATGCTGGGGTGTGCAAGTTCTCTGATCATACTTCAGTACCTGTTCTCACTACCTTCACCTTTGAGACAAATGATCTGAAGTTAGGGACTAGGCAGATACGCCAAAGTTTGCAGCTTACAAATCCCATTCCTACTGGTCCATGAGATCTCAGGTGTTGCTGGCATCCCAAGCCCATTCTTGCGGCAGTGGTCCCTACTCTCCAACTCCCACAGAACTTGTACCACAAGTGAGGATTTAGATTTCTGAAACAGCAGTCACTTTTTATGTTATACCAACACAGCTGCAATCAACTCTTTTGCTATAAAAAGGGAACAGTGCTGCTGCCAAAGTGTTTTTCACGGGGCCCATCAGCTCCAGAGCATGAATCCATCTCTTCCAACAACCAGAAACACTGAAAAGTTCTTTCTTTCAAAAACAGAAAAAAGAAAAGAAGAAAGAGAGAGTGGAGGAACACATTGTAGATGAGAAAAGATTGCTTCCTGCCATACGGATACAGTACAGCAAATCAGAACAAATGAGATTCATATGGGTTGCCAGCAATTTATTCCACATTTTAGTAAAATTATAGTTTATTTTGTTCTGCATATTGGAAAAGGTAGCCGAAGCTTATCCAAGAAGCTGCTTTGAAGATGTGCTCTGACCTTAGCCAAGAAGCTCCCAATTTTTTTTTTTTAAAGAAATTGAAAAAAAAGACAAATATAAGCAAATTGGCCTGGCCAATTAAATCCACCATAATGAAATATCAGTTACCTGAAAAATAATTTATTTATGGAAAAGTAGCACCTGGAATGACAATTAAACTTTGGGTCATGAGAGTTACGACCCAACTACTTTATTCATGTTATTTTGCACTTCTCAAGCCCAGTCTGTGCTTGGGATGTTGTGGGTACAACATGCTGAAAAGGCGTCTTTTGCCAGGAGACAGTGAGACTTTATCTACACAACCCAATCCATTGCATAAGATGATGCTATTTTGCCTGAAAGGCAGGAAACTGCTGAACAGTTTTAAATTAAAACCCACTTTACAATTAAGAAATAAACCTGCCAAAATCCCCTAAAAGCACGCAGATAACTATGCCTCAAACAATTCAGTGAGGTAGATCAAAAAGCCTCCTCTTTGCAGGAACAGACCCTACACTACTGTGTTTTAGGAATGTGCCTGCTTCTATTTCTTTAGGATAATTTATTTGTTTTAAATGTTCTTGTTATGGAAAACAACACAGATATGGTGAAATGTCATGTGGACTAAAACATTTTAAATAACATTCCATGTTTTCTCACTGGATCTGATTGTACTTGTTTTGTTATCCAAGACACCAACATTTTCCTTGAGGAACCCGGAGAATCAGAGCATGTATTTACAAGATTGCTCTTCATTTATTCCAAAACTTGATTACTGGCATTATCTTTGCAAGTTAAGCATAAATTCCAGTTGATACATGAAAAACATGCACAGGAATAGAGGGGCTTTTTGACTGCTGCTGTTTTTTGGTGAATTGCCGAAGGCCAGTATTTTCTACAGAGTTAAAAACCAAGAATGCTGAGAATATCAAAAGTGGCTGATTATAGTTAGTCCGTTACTAGATACCTAAATAATTGTCACAGTTTTCACTAGGGCTGTGAGCCCATCAAGGATAGTCTAGGTTCAGTGTAGGTTTCCCAGTAAGAACCTTAATTCTACACTTTTTAAAAATATCAGTCGCTTTGTCCCACATTCCTTAAAAACCAAACATACCTCCCATCCCGGGAACAGGCTAATCTCTTCTGGACACTGCACAGAAAACCAAGTGTCCCCTATTTATTTGATTGGAAAAACCATCATCCCCTGATTCATGCAGTAAGGGAAATTTTTGCAGCCTCACCTGAGAATGTAAGTTTTCCCACATGATTAGGCCAATGACAAAAGTGAGTTTATCAGCTTTATCTCACGTGACTTGATAAGAAGCGTGGTCCAAAAAATCCTCCCCCTCCCCCCAAGGTATTTTGGGAGCCAATGGAAGTGAGACAGCACAAGAAAGTGAGACAGCACAAGATTTATATAAGTGTTACATATGCCTATGAAACCTACAAAAAATTGCTAAGGTGAGCATGTGTATGCAGGAGCTCACTGTACTGAGAAAAAATGTGCGGTGCACTTGAAAATATGTTTGTTAGTTTTCACTATGGAACTTATGTATGTGGCTTTGTCCAACTATCATCTTTAATGGTGGCTGGCCCTAGCTTCTTTTTAAAAAATCTGGAAAAACACAACTTAGCATGAGCTGAAAATATCAAAAAATAACAGATTTCCTTCCACTGAACTCACTGGTTGAAATACCTTTTAGTTGCAAATTAAAAAAAAGGGTATTTGATTCCTTTTCCAGAAATTTCTAATAAAATAGCTAAAGAGTTCCTCTGAACACACTGAATACTTAAGTTGTGGGTTTCCTTATGTCCATGGTAAATGAGTACCAATGTTACTCAAACCTTGCTCCATAATTTACAATGGTAGAGCCTGTGGTTCTATGATTCCCAATTCTAGAGGTCTTTTGGTGCAGAAAGAAAAGCCACGTGAAAGAGAAATCACTGAAATGTATCACAGCTATTTCATCTGGGCAGTACTGAGTCAGCTGCAGCACTGCGCCATTGATTCCATCCACAACGTGTCTTCCTGTTGCTCTTGTTGTTCATTTGCTTTTTCTTTTAAGTTTACCAAGCATCAGAGTTCTCTTTTTTTTTTTTTAATTCCAAAACCTAATAAAATAATGTAAGCATGATTTTCAAATTAAACCAAGCTGTTACTGGCAAACAAATTCAAACAAAACCAAGATAAAGATGAATGTGCATCACTTGTAGATGCAGTCTGTCTAAGAGCTGATGTGATTTTTCTGATAGTATCTCCATGAAAAAACTATTATAACAGGCGAATCCTAAGCAGACACGACAAATTTTCTCCTCTGCCAGAAGTGTTGAATAGAATCATAGACAGATAACACTATCTTGGAGAAAGCATGGAGCTGGGCAACAAAGTTAGAAACAGCGAAATTACAGATGCACCCTGATATGTAAAACACAAGAAGGCTATTTAGATTTTGGTGATATGCAAGCGCTATCTCTAATGTCAGAAATTCAGATTAGAACCTGGGTGTTGAAATAGTAATACTGATTTTTATGATCACAACTTATACTAATAAGAATTATTAGTATAAGTTCTTATACTAACTAAGTATTACTAACATTCTAAGAACTACTAACATTCTTATACTAACTAAGAATGTTACCATGACTACTGTTCACCTGCAAATACATAAATAATTTTTAGACTTACACAATATCTGAATTCATTGAAATTTTAAAGACATCATCAGGGAAATACATCTGATGCATACATTTTATTAGGTTATCCATCCTATTAATTACTAGAGAAGTAATAAAACACTGTAACCAGAAGACTGTCTAGAAAGCATGAAAAAGAAGTTAAGGGAGCTAGGGAAAAGAAACGAATGAGGAAGCTGGTCAGAACCATGTTATCCAGAAACCATATGGAGTAAGTTATGAGGGAGAGCTATTGAAGCAATGAACATAAATGATTTCAGGAGACACCTAAATTGTTTCCGAAGGAAGAGGCAGAGGGAAGTTGTTAAAAAGAAAAAGAAAAATAAAGTGGAAAAAAGATCAATCAAAAGAGAAATCTGTTGGACAGATGGTCTAATTTTCCTAGAATAGCTTCATTTCTTTAAACTGAAAATTAAAATAAAAATTAAATACCACATTTGCCCAGCAGCCTGAAATAAAATAAACATACACTCTAGGCCCTAATTTTTATTTCCTTGAATTCATCATTCAGTGACATACCGAATTTGTCTTTGCAATATATGAGCATGCATTTTGTTTTACACTCCCCATTGTAAGATGGGCTGCCCTTCAGGCACTACATTTTTCTCACCTAACTTTAGAGCCCTTAGTGAAAATCAGGTTCTTTGACCAAACACTGCAGACACTCCAGGTCACCACCGAGCTCCAACCAAACCTAGACCACCCGCACAGGGTGCCCAATACTGTCAGTGAGGTGTGAGAAGCCACATCAGGAGACAGAGAATGAACTCACCCAGAATGAGTAGAGTACAGGACAATGGCCCTTCTTGTGCTCCCAAAAATGCATGAGGACAGTCAAGAGAAAACAATGAAATTAAACTCTTCTGCTTACATCCTGCAAGACTTTGTAACTTCAGGCACAAGTGGGTGCATTGGTACCACCACAGATGCACTGAGCAATCAGTCAGTCAACAAAAAGTTTCATCATCACTTTCTTCCCCCGCCACATGCTGTCACCTGCCACACACTGTAGTTTCTCCAAGAAATGGCTTATTTACAAGTCATTTTAGAGGATTTTAAACCTCTGGTTATTTACATGAATTGGTAATAAATGGAGCCTGCTTTGTCCCAGGTGTCTTTCTACGTAAGTTGTAGCCACATGGTATGCAGCAATGATCATTGTATGCATGTGTGAGCATATGTATATGTGTGTCCAGATGCTTTCTGCTCTAAGAAGAATTCACAGCAGGAGAGAAAATAATTAACATAACCAGTTTGTTGGGTTTTTTTCTTCTTTTAATGTAACGTTCTTCAATGGGTGTTAAATAGTAATAAATTACCTGTCCATTCTCTAAAAGAGACTGTTTTGAATTGGAAGGAGCTCAGTCATTTCCTCTACCCAACAGGTCTTTGATTTAGGTTAAAGGTGGGTAGAGAGTTTTCTCCCTTTCCTGCTATTTTAAGGCAATAAGAGTTATCAACAACATCTTGAAATTTTATGGACAGGTTATTGGTTGCAGGTCTCCGGAACCACCTGAGGATGGCCACTTCTCCATCCTAGCTGTAGAGCTGCCATGCAGACTATAACAGTCTCCAGCAACACTTGAGAGGTTCCTCTGTGCACTCTCACAGACCAGGTGAACTCAAGAGCTTGAATGCCATACCATCATTCAAAAAATGCATCCTGCTCCATATACACAGAGGAGAACTGCAACATGTGTCCAGAAGAGCACAAACCAGCTCCAGTACAGACCCTTAATTTAGAGTCTCAGACTTTTGGCTATTTCTTTTTGAAAGCTTTGAGAGCGCCCATGTATACAATAATAAGAACTAAGCATAACATTTCAGAATTATAGTACAAAATAATTGTTATCCCAAAACTAGAGTTTGCTGGCTGTTTGCTCCAGTGTGTATTTAGGGACTGCTTTTTTGATGCAGCTTCCCTCACCGCCGCTGGGAATTTGATAAGCCACCACAAAAAGAAATGAACGAGTGATTTAATTTCAAAGGCATCTTACCAGTGGGCTACCATCAGTCCAGCGGAAATCACGCTCAAACATCTTGTCATTCAAGCCAATCCACTGGTAGTCATGCCCAATACCTAACAAACAGGACAGAAATTTTCATTTACCTTCCCATAAATGGAAGAGAATTCACCAAAGAAAATAAAAATAATTTGCACAGAATGAATCAGACATCCTGTTCTTAAGATTCTTCTACTGATTATGCAAACAACTATTTACAGGCTGTTGTTCAGCATTTCAATTCAGGATGTTTATAAAAATGCAGATTCTCAGCTAACAGTTTTGAACAATTCTCTCTCTTCTCTCCTGACGGTGTCTCCCATAGAAAACAGATTAGTTTCCTACCTGAGCACGTATGGGGGGGAAGGGAAGGCAAAGAATATTAAAATAATGAAAGCACATGTTTCAATCTACATTTGTCAAGTATTGATTAGGCTGTGACCAGCGTTGTCCAGACTGTGCAACAGCACACAGGACCTGTTTCTTTATGCCTACCTGATACACTATATGGTAACATGGTCACTGGTGTTGGCTGCACAAAACATCTAAAGCCTCCAGAAAAATAGTTTCATCAATTTCTATTGCCAAAGTGATAGTTCCCATTCTCTTCCTCAAAACCAAAGTATTGTCTATGTAACAAATAGTAACTTAATAATGATAGCGAACTTGCATTTCTTGCACAAGTAAACATGAAGAACACAAAGTGTGCCTTTTAAAAATTCTAAAAGTATATTTTAAGATGGATATGTAAAAGCTGAGTGATCAGGGAGATACTTTACTAGCTCTGAACCCTCAGTGCCCACATGTTTAGAGGAAACCCAGCAGTACATACGGTTCACAAAGATCTGCTCCTCGTGAGACAAGATGCTTGTCAAGTGTGCTCCCTGGAGACGGCACTCCCTTTCAGCCGTGTCCCACGTACGCCGGTGGGCAAAGTATTTGTAGCACTGTCCTTGGAACTTGTGCCAGCCATAATCACAGGTCTCCGTGTCTGTGACAAATAATCACATCTCTGTCAATAGGTGTGAAACACAGGCAAGTTTCATACAAGCACACAGATTTTCTGCAGGGCAAAAGTTCAAGATGACCACTCATTAGGTCAATTAGACCTCTCCAAATCCTCCTCCAAAACCCATCTTCCTTGACAAAGTCTAATTTAATAAGCTTTTAAGTAGCACTTTCTAACAAAGGCTGTAAAACTCAATGTAATGAAATGCACATTGCCTGTGCTCGTATGAGGGATAGTACTGATAAGAATGCATAACAGGCACAATTTCACATCAGCCAGTATGTCTTTACATCTAAAGAGAACTAAACACAAGCCTCAGAACAGTAGCAATCTGTACATTCAACGTGAATTATTTCGTCAAGGTTAGGCAGCTGCAAACAGAAATGATGGCAAGAAACTGTTAACAAAGTTCCAGTTCCAAGGTTGCTTCTGCATCAACACTGCAGGAATGACTCACAGACAAATATTATTATTAATGAGATAGGCATACAAATATGATGCTTGAATGTGTCTGAGCTGTGCTTGCCACTGAGAGGAGGGAGTTTTAGGAATAGGAGAAATAATAGGGAAAACTCAGACTGTTTTGAGTTATGGAAGATGAAATGGCATCATAAAGGCCACCAGCACAAGATTACAGCTTGTTCCGCCTACAGCCAGTTCCAGCTGAATACGTGATGGTTCACCCTGAAGGGCCTTGGCTGAAGGATGTTGAAGAACAGAAACACAAAGCTTGGCCTTCCCCACCCACCAAACAGGAATTTCCCACTTTCTACCAAGTTTTATCCATCCCCAAACAAACATGTGCCTGAAAGGAACTGGCCTTTCCAGAAGTATAGATAAGTTCTGGGTATGAAATTGGATTTCTTATATTCAGTAAGTCATTACAGTCAACAGTCAATAACATGATTTGGCAAAATGAGCTCTGTTTGCATTAGTAAAGAAACAGCACAATTACAGAATATGCCAACAACCTGTGACTGTAAATTCTTTAACTATGATATTTCTTAGGTTTGAGCAGCTACCAGAAAAAAGAACACTGTGGAATGATTTGTTCACAACACAAGGCTGGTTCTTAATTAATAGCAGTAAGAGGCCACTCACATCCTGAAAATACCACAATGTTTTTTTGTTTTTTTTTTTAAAGATTTTAAATTTCCCAAGATAAAAACTAGACTTTACATGTACAGAAATGGATTTAGAAGTGTGACGATATCACTTCAAAGGCTTACCAGAATTTCTCTGACAATTCCTGGCAACATTAATAACACAGCAGTTATTGTCTTAGGAGTCTGGTATCAAAAATGTTTCCTAAAAGTTGTCAGTACAGACAAAAATGTACCAAATACAAGAGCATAACAGAGCTTAAACTGATTATCCCTCTTCCATTTTCAACAAGTTACGCTGTAGAAAACTGTTTGTGCCTTGAGTAATCACAGCTAAGAAATGGAAGGTAATCTATATTACTGACGTGTTAGGTGTTTATCTTTTCCCTCTTTGTATTCTGTATGAGGTGCAGGCTGCAGATACAGCTTTAATCGCTGGCATCTAGGCCATTTTGAAGTTTAGTCTGTCTTTGGCTTTCTAGAACATTTGTTTAACCACACAGTGCTGATTAACAGTGCTATGTCCTTTGTGAAGACGCTTAAGATTTTGTTATTCATCTTTGTCCAGGGACTCCCTTGTCTCAGAGGAAAGAAGTCAGATAATAAGAAGGAGCATTGAATGCTGAGAAGATCATGGCCAGACAGAATTTCCAGGTTATTCTAATCAAGCCTTCCCTGACCTCTGCTAGGGAAGTGCACAGTTTGAAAGAAGATATGCCAAAAGGTACATGGGGAAGACAAAGGGTCTTGAAAACACAAAACCTAGAAGACTGGGTTCCAAAGAATGAGCATGAATCATAAGTAATAAAATCTCTTATTAAGGCAGAGGATGACAAACAGTGACATAGGGAGTCTTAGGTGAAATGCATGCACTGCAGTGCACCGACAATTCCTGCCTCCTATCCAAAATGGCATGCTGTTTTCCAAAACAGAGAAGTTAAGTAACAACTTCTGTACCTGTCTGTAGCCCCAACCTACAAGGACAGAAAAGACAGGGCTGATGGCTATAACTCACAGAATGGTTTGGGTTGGAAGTGACCTTACAGACCATCTAGTTCCAACTCCCCTGCCATGGGCAGGGACACCTTCCACTAGACCAGGTTGCTCAAAGCCTCATCCAGACTGGCCTTGAAGACTTCCAGGGATGGGACATCCACAGCTTCTGTGGGCAACCTGTTCCAGTGTTTCATCACCCTCTCCGTGAAGAACAACTTCTTGATTTCTAATCTAAATCTCCCTTTTGTCAATTTAAACCCCTTGTCCTGTCACTACAGGCCCTTGTAAAAAGTCCCCCCCCCCAGCTTTCCTGCAGGTCCCTCCAGGCACTGGAAGGGGCTTTAAGGTCTCCCCCGAGCCTCTTCCCCTCCCGGCTGAACAAGCCCAATTCTCCCAGCCTGTTCCCTAGCAGAGGTGCTCCAGCCCTCTGAGCATCTTCGTGGCCTCCTCTGGACTCGCTCCAACAGGTCCATATCCTTATGCTGGGGGCAACAGAGCTGGACACAGCACTCCAGGTGGGGTCTCACAAGAGCAGAATAGAAGGGAAGAATCCCCTCCCTCAACCTGCTGGCCACACTTGTCCTGATACAGCCCAGGATACAGCTGGTTGTGTATGTATAAAATACACAGGATCTTTAGAAAGAGAGGATTTCCCCCCCCCTCCCCCAGAAGAGAGGCTGATGAGAAGAAAGAGGGAAAGGAATTGGGAAAGGGAGATTCAGGAGGGTAGAGGATGAAAACAGCAAACCAGGCAAGTAAAAATGTGGGGACTGTTTCATCTCTACAGTGCTTTCTCCTGGGTGTGTGTATCTCACCACATTAACAAAGCTGAAAGGGTGACACAAAGGTAAGGGGTACACATGGTGTAAGTTTTTAATGCCTTTACTAAACCAGTAAATTCTAATTGAAGGTAGCTGTAAATTTTTCTGACCTGATCACCTGTGAGTAGAGGAGGCGCAAGCAGTTACTGAAGACAGTACTCCACGTTCATTGTATACTTATCCAGGGAGGTAACCACAGCTTTCCATAACCTTATTCTAGATCCAGATGGAAAGACTGAAACACTGCTTGCCATATTTATGGTGTTTTAAAAGTTGCCTGACTAGTCTTAGGATTTATGACAATTTACAGGCGTTTTCAGGGATGTGTGCAAGGCATTACTTACACAGCTTCTGTTTTGTGTAACTGCAATTATATAAGTACAGCAACTTCTCTAAACACTGCATTTAAAAAAAAAAAAAAGTTCTCCTTAGGCTTAATACATAGATAGCTACTGCTTTTTCAACAGCTGCAATTAGCTGCTGACAATAGGTCCCTTGTCTTTAAAGAAATTCCGTAAGAGGCTTAAGGAAAATAAAGACTGAAACACAGGTACCAGAATACAATAAGAGTCTTAATCAGCTGTGAATTTTATCTGTGACTGTCTGCCTTCAGCTAATGAATAAATGCCTGAGGCTCATTAGCCCACACATCTTGAGGAGAAACCATTTCTCTGGTAAATATTCAAAATAATCCCTTCTCAGCTGAAAGAAGTCATTTAGAGACCATCTGTTTTCAGAAAGTATCTTCGGACTGAGCCCTTCTCAAATACTTCCATCCCAAACTACCAAGCCCTGGGAACAAAGTGAATGAAGTGAGACCGGAGTAATCTCAGGCATTTGAACAATGAACTTGGGTTATAAAACAACATTGTTCCTGATATGATGATTAAAAAACCCAGTTGTTTTGTTTTCAAAACCTGGAAAAGAACAGCTGGTTGCACTATCCCAAGGAGACATGTCCATAACAAACACATATGTGCCATTTTGGCACACAGGTCCACATTTATAAACAGGACAGTCTCGGTGCCCCTGCAGAGATCCTGTAGTGGAGAAAGCCAAACTTTAACTTCAAAAAACAAACACCATTGAAAGCAGGTAGGCACCAGTTACAATAGCAAAAGGAGAAAAAGAAAACTAGCTAGCAAGAAAATCAAAACAGATGTTCATCCAGATCTCAGAAAGAACACTTACTCTTGAAATTGAGGTTCCGATAGTGAATCTCAACCATTTTGTTGTTTCCTGTGTAAACTGTTAATGAAGGTACTCCTCATCAGATGGCCAGATAATGCAACAACAGCTGCAGACTTTCATACACCTCACTGGTCTGTGGGGACTATTCTCCACAGTTGGTTCCACCAGCCCAGTGCAAGAAAGAGTATCAAACAACCCTCCTCTCTTCTCTCCCCAGAATATGGAGATTATAAAGCAGTGTTTCAGGCAGCAAAACTGAGAGGATCTGAGTTCTGGTTGCATTTATCTGGACACAGAGAGCTGTCATAAGGGCTTTTCACAGAGGGATGGCAGTGGAAAAACTGATGGCTTCTTCAAGATAAGACTCATATCAAGATCTATTCAGCCTACAGTCAAACTTTGAAAAAGTGGTTTTGGGATATTTCTGCATTTTAAGAAATGATGTTCAAATGTCAACAAGTGGAATGCAGAACATGCATCTGTACTTTGAAAAGATATATGTGGTGGACAAAAGAGTGTATTATCTAACAGATGCAGGTACACCACCCACTTTTAATCTATTCTGACCCAGAAGTGTCACTGGCTTGCTGAGCTACCAATCCAGTTTAAAAAGGAAACACTCTCAGCTGCTCTATTTCTAACATCAGACAACTTTAGATCTCTTCAGGAAGAAGTTCTCGGTCTCAGATTGTGTGCTGAACTGTTTCCACCTGGCAAGAAAGATGGCTGTGAGTGAGCCAATTACAGCTCCCCGAGCCTCAGGAGTGATTTGAGTTGCCCTAGGTTAGATCACCCTGAAGGCTCCTCTAACTTCTACCACCTGCTGGAGCTCCCTGATGTGCAGCTGCAGTGTCTGCTAGTCACATCCCTTCCTAATGTTGACACAGACATAAGACATCAGCCAAGGGTCCTTTAGTCTAGAGGTCTCACGAGGGCAATCGGGTGAGTGAAATTCTCAGCTCTACATTTTTTCTACACCATTATCGTGGGACCAGGACACTGTGGAATTGTCTCCTACTTTGAGCTTCCATTTCCTTCCATGAAGTTTTGAATAATCAACACTATGTCTAAGAAAGGTCTTCAGCTTGACTTCTTTTGAAGCTTTCTAAAATGAATAGTATATATTGGAGGGAAAAAAAAAAAAAAAACAAACCCCACACCCAAAAAGAGTAATGAAATATAATCTTGGTGTGCTCAACTCCACCTTTCCTGTGGCACTGAGGTACGCATTCTGTCGTTCTGGCTGGTCTTTAAATCTAGTGAGGTCAGGACTGGTGCCTTGAAATAAAGCCTGCTTGCCAGACAATCGTGTCTGAATCGCCAACACAGTTTTATTTTGTCTGGTGGAGTGGAAATTTGGCACTAAATGCTTTTCCCAAGTCCCAAACCACTGCAGGACTTTAAGTGGAGGAAATTTAAATTCCAAAGCTGAGTGAGCAGGGCTCTGGTTCTGATTGACAAACTAGGAAATGTTCCCATTAATCACCTAAAATGCGTTCTCAGGTTGGTCATAAAAAGAAGCTTAAAGCTACCACGGTACTCTGAGCACTCGCTCCTATGGTTCTGCTGGAATGAAGAGGAGGAGGAAGGGAGTGAGAACATTTATCTCTTTTATTGTGAAAACACTGTCAACTTACAATTTATCTCTTTTGTTGTGAAAACACTGTCAACTTACAATTTTGGAGAACTGATTCAGAAAGTCCTTTCAAATTACGAGGTTATCCAGACTACTGAAAAAGTTAAACTGAAAAGTGATGGAGCTGTCTAGCTTTGAGACTTTTCAGCTCTAACAAACAAATCTCTATAGGTTGAGCTGGAAGTGTTTGCCAAGTGCCTTTCACTGAAGAAAAGAAGCAAATATGAAAACGCATAATATTAATTAAACAAATCCTATGGTCTAGTTCATTCACCTGTGACCAAAACCATTCAGCTGAAGAAAAAGAGACATTTATTTTAATAAGCTTTAGAAAGTACACTTTAAAACACCATTTCTTTTTAACATAGAAATGTTTTGGGTTTGATGGTTTCTTTTTTTTTTTACTTTACTGAAAACAGATTTTGCTTCCCTAGTTCTCTTCCTACATGCACATATTGAGTAAGCATCTTGTACTGTAAATATTTCTTGTAAATACAGTAGGATTTCTTTCAGGCAATGTTCCAACAGTTACAGAGTCTTGGATGTTTAATGTGATTTCAGTTGTCCAGTTTAGAAAGCCTTTTAAAACTTCCTTGTAACTATGGTCCTGCACTTACTTTTCCTAAAATATCACAGAACAAATCAATTTGAAAATTCTGGGATGAAGTTGTCAAGGCTGTGGTCCCCAGTGGATAGATATATAAGCTGGCATATTCAGTTGACTATTCTTACTTTCCAGTATGTGGAAAGTGCTGGGTAGTTGGAAGTGATGGGTTCTGATGTCTTTCACACTGTATATAATTTTTTAGGACAGAAGCTTGGTCAGAGAGTAACTCTGCTCCTGCTCATTATCCCATAAGCATCACTAGAGTAACGAGAGAACCTTGCTATGTGTCTTCCCAGTAGTTTGCAAGCCAGTATATGTGAGCAGGTTGTGCTTGCCTTGGAGCCACCTGAAAACTGTTGTTATTTTGACACAGAAACTGCCCAATATATCAGTTTATATTCCATACAGCAGAAAGGTGACTTCCAGTCAGGTTAGCCTGTGGACAGAGTTTTCTCTCATCCATCTGCAAAAGATGATGCAGATGTCATCTTAAACAGTAAGTCCTCAGCGACAAATCATAGGAATCTAACATACTCAAAAATTATAATCTCTCCTCATCACTGATGGCTTCCCACAGATTTTGACAGTTCATTCCACCTTCTCGTTTCTAGGCGGTTTTGCCTAGTTACTCCGGACAGGCGTTGAAATGGAAACAGATCACCTTGAACACCATAGTTTAAAGAATACATCTTACCTTGTTCACAGAGAGCACCTATATAGCTTGGGAGACACAAGCAAGTAAAGGTATTGAGGCCATCTATGCATGTGGCTCCATTCCGGCATGGGTTAGACTGGCATTCATCGATATCTACAACATAAAGATAAAAGTGTTTGTATAATCCACCCACCTCCTAGAAGGGAAATGTTCTTCAGCTTTAGTCATACTTATTGCTAGGACCAGTTCAATCCAGAATAATGAAGTATTGCAAAAGATCCAAATGACTGGTTTATTTGCATGATAACTGATTTCACTATGCACAACCTTCCTTTCTCTTCATCCACAGGCCAAGAAACAGTTTCCTCAGGAAATGTGACATTACTGATCCACAATTTTACATCCTGCACTCTGACTCCCAAGCTAACTTCTAAAATCTAGACCTTCAATTCCTTATTGTGTAGCTGAGAAAGAACTGATACTGTGCAGTGTGCAGTATTTTCCCATACTGGTGGAAAACTTGACTTGAGTGTGTGACCATGGCACAAAAAATTCTCTTCAAGTACTGCAGACCACAATATCTTCATGAATCTCAAATATTGGAAATTTTTTCATATACCACCAAACAGACTGCTATGCCCTGGCATTGTACTGGTTTGAATTATTAATTTCTTCCTTTTCTAATCTTACCAAGGTAAGGACAAAGCATCATAAAGACAATCTCACTAAGTGATCAGTCAGATAATAACATTCATAGCCATGCATTGTTTTACAAAAAAAAGAGTAAACAAATAACATTTCTCTCTCCCACTCCTCTGGCTGCTAAAATACCTTGTCTTTGCCTTTTAAATTGGAGGACTAGTTCATTTAATATAATTAATTTGTGCATGAATTTGTACAGGTTAAAAGTTAGCATGTCTCTTCATAAAGATCGTATGGTGTTTTCAAATGAGAGCTGTTCCTCTGAAACAGACACAAACTTCAATGCAGATTTTGCAAATACCTTAGTCCAAAGTGAACTGCACATAGTGACTGACTATTAAAATAAATGAGAGAATTCAAACATATCTACAGACCAACAGTGTGCAAATCTAGGAATTGCCTGTAGTGATAGGACAAGGGGTAATGGGTTTAAATTGAAAGCGTGTAGATTTAGATTAGATATTGGGAAGTTTTTCACAGAGAGGGTGGTGAGGCACTGGAAAAGGTTGCTCAGAGAAGCTGTG
>NW_010231222.1:42816-55043 GCF_000690775.1 Eurypyga helias
GCTCCATCCCTGGAAGTGTCCAAGGCCAGGCTGGATGAGGCTTGGAGCAACCTGGTCTAGTGGAAGGTGTCCCTGCCCATGGCAGGGGAACTAGATGGTCTTTAAGGTCCCTTCCAACCCAAACCATCCTATAATGATTAGGATTCTATAATGAATAATTGCTACACTATATGAAAGGCTTTTATAAAAATGTTTTTATTTAAGAAAACTTATTACAAAAACTATATCTGTTCAAATTTTAGAAACTTAAAACTTTTAAAAGGCTTAAACCAGCTCTACACTAAACAGTCAAACTACCCCTTTTATCGTACTTTGGCTTGCTTGCTGGAAGGAAAAGATAGTTGTTCTGAGCTGTAATTGCGAGTCTCCTGAAACTCAGTCATAGTAAGGTAAACACTAATGTCACAGGCAGCTAGA
Source organism: Eurypyga helias (assembly GCF_000690775.1). NCBI lineage: Eukaryota > Metazoa > Chordata > Aves > Eurypygiformes > Eurypygidae > Eurypyga > Eurypyga helias. The sequence continues at coordinate 43,234 of NW_010231222.1, forward strand.
ACCTCAGCTAGAAGAGTTAGCAAAATAACAATTTTTTGGTATACAAAATCTGATTTTATACCAAAGGTGTGTAAGATTACAATGATATTTGCAATTTCCTTGGCGGGGGCGGGCAGGAATCAATCTGTCATTCAGTGCTCAGCTTCCCAGTCACATCTGGGCTTAGTTTTACCACTCTTTCAAATAATTACACAAAGCTGTTAAGAACTATCCCAAGTATTAATCTTTACTTGATTTATTTTATATATTTATTAATGTTATGAATTCTAGATCACGTAGTCAATTCACAATTTTCTTATATTTGTGTATGCATACATTTGTGCACTTCAGGGTGAGAGAGAAAAAGGGTAAGGGGACCTCCTTCATTTTACTCTTCTTAAGTAATGTCTAACTGTAGAATTTTTCAAATGTCTATGTATTCTTCAGCTTTAAAACACACCACTTACGCAGATCTCATGTATGAAAACTTTACACTCAAAATCAGTATCTAGATGGCATCAGCTTACCTAATTCGCATTGCTCACCGCTGAAACCTGGTAAACATGTACAGATGTAAAACGAATCACGCATATAGCAGGTACCACCATTAAGGCACGGATTGCTTTTGCATGGATCTTGGCCTGTTAAACAAGTAGAAAAATAAAATCTGTAGTTTCAAAGAACTGGTGTCTTTTTGATTTTTGGAAGAAGAAGAAAGCTTTCTTCATTGATGTTTCAGGCTTTACTGTACTTACAGAAACTCTTTTAACATAATAGACTACTGACAATAAAATAGTTTTGTAAAATAGTAAAGCTTATTTTCAGGCATCACTGTTTTCAACTTTAATAACTACATGGCATTTATTGTGAACCAGTATAAATAATTTTCAGAATTACATTTTTTCATAGCAATGTGTACTACATTTGAAAGTCATGATATTGTATTGAGGATTTAGTTTGCATGACATGACAATTAATTATAGCTGAAAACTGTTAAACATATGCAAAATGAATGGAAAATGCTTGTTTTTGAAAAGGGTTAGTTTATGTAGAATGATTGGGTACACAGAACAATCTGGCTCGCTGCTGTTGTTTCACTTTGTTATATTTAATCACTCAATGCCCACCGAGTCTTATTTTTTTGAAAGAATGTTTTCACACATGCATATTTCTCACTAGTCTTTCTTAAAAACCCATTTCAAGAATAAAAATAAACGTACTGTATACAATCGTAACAGAACTAAAACATTAAGATAAAAGCTTACCTGCTGTGAAATCCTCAGTTGTTATGGGAGTTATCATTAGAATAGCTTTTCCTTGCAGAGCTTTATGCTTCTAGTGATGTTTATGTCAACTGAATTTAGATACCTAGGTATTTGCATTTGATCTAATGCCTAGGAGCAATCATTCACACACAAAAAAAATATGCACTGGATAACAATCTTAAGTATTATCTTAGAGTGAGAGGAAAATCATGAAGACAGTCCTTCTGGGATACAAGAAGAAAGCCCTGGGTTTGAAAACTTAAAAAATGGATGAGAGAGTTCTGCAACCTAAGTTAATTCAGAAACATGAGAAAAGTTTAGATATTTGTTTACATTTTTCCAAAACTATCTGACTATAATTTGTGAAATAAAAGATAAGTAACAATTATTTTGCCCTTGCAAGTGAGACATTTAAAGAAGCTGTCTTAAAGGACCAAGATCCCTATCTAGTCACTGGAAAGCAGAAGGTTCATTTGAAAGCCTTTAGAGGAAAATCCTCTCTACATATGTCTGGGATTGTAATTAAGTGGTCAGAATCTCACTTGGAGGTTTCGAAAATAATCCGATCATATCCATAAAAGAGGGTGCTTGTTTTAGGACTGCTTCCTGGGACTGAAAGTCCCAAATGTAGGGCTGTGTTAGAGCACCTAGCAATGTTCGTTTTGCATTTACTATCTATGGATTGGATATTTTCCCAGTAAACATTTTCATATTGACAACAATCTGGATTATTTGAGGAAAACTGATAGAAAGCCCTATAAAATCAAGCCACTTCTATTCTTTCCTCAGCCATATCTAGATAAAATATGAATTGAAACGATGCTACTTATACTGCCACTACCTGCATCATCTGTGTATTTGGTGAAATGGTGCCTAATAACCATTATGTAAAACAAAATCCTGGGGCAAATTATGTCTAACAAAAAGATCTGTAATTTATAAGAGACAGACACCGTATCAACCAGTTAAAGCAACAGACAGGCTGAAAATATAAAGCCTCAGTTTTCTCTTGTTTGGAAAGTTATCTGGTAGGTTAAGAGAAGTTAATTTTTATAGAAAATTCTGATCCTAAAATGCGCACTAGATCCTCTAAGTCAAGAAGTTATAAAACAACCCTACCTATAAACTGACTGTGTAAGTGCTATCATCATGTCAAACACGGAAAAAGCTATCAGAAAAAGTTCACTGTTGGACATCGGAAAATTACAGATGAATTCTCTACTACAATCAATGTTACCTTCCTGCCTCTTAGAACCAGCTGGTCACCTCAAGTCTGATCCAGAGCTCCACGATACAAACACCCAGGAAAAGTCTCTGAGCTTGAGTAGCCCCATCATCCTTCACTTTGTAGAGGCTACAACCATGCTGATTTCAAAGCTTACGGGTCTCAAGTTCTGTTGTTATTTCACACAGTGCTCTGATTGTCATACCCCTCATCAGAGTCAAGACAGACATTTACAAGTATCACAACAAACATACACAACAGCAATCATATTTGTAAGTTACCTGGAATTTGCACCGCTGTGCCTTCAACCGAACCCACACTGGTGCCAATCAGGAAATCTGATCCATTAGTGACTTCCGGAAGGGAAAATGATGAAGTTACAAGTTCAACAGTATTTGGCTCCTCAGAGCTTATTGTTGACTGTTCATTTTGATACAGACTCTTTCCAGGGGCAGTGCTGTTTGTTGCAATGTTAGAAGAAATTGTTGGGATCTCCTCTTGACTAAACAAAGCTGATTGTGTTTCCATGCTTCTAGGCACAGGTTGGGAAGGTGAAGCCAACATTGTAACTGCTTCCTGGTCAGGTTTAAATACTTCACTTGCAATACTATTGGGTGAATCTGAAACAGGTGTGGAAAAAAGCCATGGGATCTCTCTCTCAGTACTCCTGTCATCTTGATGGGGGTTGTTCACTTTCCCTGAGGAAGCTTCAATTTTTATTGTGCTAACTTTTGGAACATCTGTGTTCACTCTTTCTCCAAAATTCAGAAAAGCAGTAGGAAAGACATGTATTGATGGAGAATCTCCAGAAACAGTAGCTTCTTCCTCAAGAGCTAAATCAGTTACAGAGGTTTCTGGCTCCTCTGTCCCGTCTGTTACAAGTCTATTAAAGTGAGGAGTACTTTCAGTAGTTGTGCTTTCTAAAACAGACTTGGGAGAAAACTCCAGCAGAGAAGACTCTGTTCTGTCGAGAATGTCTGTCGTGGGTGGTTTATACGTTGCCGCAATATCAGAACTAACCTCTTTGAAGGTTCCTTCAGATGAATGATCAGACTGATCTGAACCCTTTGATGATGATGTACTTGGAATGATGACCTCTGGATACTCAGATACTCCATTAACTAACTGTATGGTTACTGAGGATTTAGGAGTTTGAGGTACAGAATAAAAGCTCATTAAATCTGTTTCTTCATACTCTGCTGATGCCGATTTTGTGTTTGTGTATACTGTAGGATGCTTTTCTTCATTCTTGCTAGATGACACAGTTGTCAGTTGGGATGTATGCTGTGTGGTGACAATGCTTACATCAAGCATGTCAGTTGTCAAAGTCTTTTCTGTCTCAGTTGTTAAAACGGGTGTAAGAGAAGGAATCACAGGCTGCTTATCATCCAGTTCTTCTTGGCCCATTCCAGAAAAGCCAGAGACAGGGATTGTTTCACTCTGATCTGCTGTTACTTGGCTGTTTGCTGAAGTACTCAGCTCATAGGTGTCTCCTGGTGTGCTAGTTACAACATGTTTAGACTCATGAGACACATGAGGGCTTGCCAGTGATGGCACTGTAGGCAGGAAAATGCCCATTTCAGAGACTTCAGGAGTGATGAGAGCTTCTGTTGTAAACTTAATGACATTCCCTGAACCTAAATCCTTGTCATCTAATTTTGGTCTGTGCCCAGCTGTTACTGATTCACTACTTGGCTGACCGGAAGTAGTCAAAGAAAGACTATCACCAGATCCAAGTGTCTTCTCTTTGGTTATGGAAAATTTAGGGGTTGAATCATATTTCTCCCCTTCAGCTGTCATGCTATCATCACCGCCATATGTTGATTGTATGACAGGATTTGGCATTGTCTGCACACTTATTATATCTTCAGGCATTGATTTTGAGTGATCCATGTCTATAATAGTCATTTCTTCTGATGGGATTTGAAGTCGTTCTTCAATTAGTGTAATATCACCATAAACAGAAACATTCAATATAACACTTCTTTTATCATCAGTCATGGGAATAATTTTCTCATAGATCCCAGTATCACTTGTTAGTTCTTCTGATGTAGGTGTCTTTGGTTGAACAGCAGATGGGTTTGCCTCAGTCTCTTTTTCTTCTGTAGAAAGGGATGCCAGTCCTGTGGTCACAGTCTGTGATCCACCTATGGGTGCCTTTGTTGTCATAACTTCAGGAAAAACATCCCCAGGAACACCTGATGAAGCATTTAGTTCTAATTTTGATACAGGGGGTACCGTCAAATGAGTAAACATATCAGAAGAAGATGAATCCAAAACACCAACCCAGCCAGATCCTTCTCCAGAGCTTTCAGGTAATACTCTGCCTGGCATTCTTGTTGTTGATGTTACAAGCGATTCTTCTGTTTCAAGATTAGGAGTTCCACTCAGTATTACAGAAACAGGAGTTACGCCATCTTTAAGCAGCAAATGTGAAGTTTCCTCTTGAGAAACAGAAGTAGCTGTTGTCCTAACTGTTTCATTTTCTCCTCTCCTATAGTTAGTTTCCGTATTGTGAGGTTCTTCAATCACAACAAAGTAATGAGTCATGTCTTTAATCTCTTTAGAACTGAAGCTCTTGGAACTCTCCTCTGCTAAAGCTGGGGAACTGGTGATCACTGAGCTGGGGAACTGGTTTTCTGTTTCTGAGAGCAGCTCAGTTACAGCACTCGTAACTTCTTCATTAACTTCAGTATTTGATTCAGTGCTTCCTCTTTCAAAGTCCTGTGTCTGGACAGTTGAAAGGTCAGGTCCTGTATTTGCAGGATGAAAAGTTTGAGGACTTGAAGTACTCATTATTTCTTTGACAGACAATGGCACTACAGAAGGAATAACAGCAAGGTCGTCTCCCGATCCTTGTCCTGAAAATAATGGATCACTGATGATCTCATTATTTGTTAGCTTTTCTTCTTTAGGTGTCAGGAGTGATGTGGGAATATCTTTTGTAGGGAACCAACTCCTCCTCTTGCTCTGTATGTGTAACTGGAGAGCTTATGTATTTCCTTTCAGTCGTTGCAGGCTCAGTTACTCTGTCATCATTAAATGGCAAAAGTAGTTTTTGAACAGATTCAGTTTCTAATTCTTTTTTTTCTGAATATGGACTGACAGTCAGTACATGTAAAAGTCCCAGATGTTCATAGTTAGCCTGTGTATTTTTAAAGACTGGGTCTGTTGTTGTTGTTTCTTCAGAAGATTCTATAGCTTCTGGTGAAATTTCTCTTGGCCTTTCTGGCCCAGAATATCTATCTTCCACCAAAGGAATCTTAGTAGTAAAAGCTCTCACTGTGAACTCATCAACTGTGTTCTCTCCCATGCTTATGTCAGCTACGGTTTCCACTGTGGTTACTTCATGTTCAGTACTTGTGACTAGTTCATCGGGTTTGGTAGTGAAGGCATGATCCATAGACGGTGTGCTGACAATGTTTTTGTCATACTTCTCTCGTGTGTTTGGTATCCCACTGGGTGAAACTGCTGCTTTTGCAAACGATTCAATGAATGTGTCTGCTTCTCCAGATCCCTGATCAATAGATGAGAAATGACTTCTAAGTATTTCTTCAGTAGGCCCATTAGACATTAGTTTTGTGGTGCTGCTGTCACCTTTGAATTCCTCGCCAGAGCCATGCTCAATCAGGAGAATCTTGCCTAATGAGACAGTTGAAGAACTAACTTTTGCATTTTTGTTTTCTGTAAATTCAGCTACTGCTTTTATACTGTCAGGACCATGTGTCACCATGATGTCATGAGGGCTCTTACTAACCACTGATTCTGGAGATGTTGTGACCTCTTCTGTTTCTAAATCTTCAGTTTTAACTCCTGGTGCAACCTGAGATATTCTCTCTTTCCTAGAACCAGGACTAGATTTTACTTCAGAAGGAGATGTGTAAGTTGGTTCTGTTTCCTGATTTTGTTCTCCTGGGTTTCCTGTAGAAAATACATCTTGGGACATCTGACTTGCTACTCCAAGCTCCTTTGTCAAGCCATCTGACCGAGTACTTGAAACTGTTATGGCCGATTCATCTGTTCTCGCATGTTCTACATATTCTGTTGTTGCATTCTTCAATGAAGCATCATCTATGCTGTAAACTTTTCCTTCATGCTTTTCTGTTTGTGTTTCAGTGACAGGCCTTAGTGGAACTGCAGTCAAAGTAGTAGACTCAATGATAACATCTATGTCTCCAGAACCTGGATCAATAAATGGGGAGTCAGTACTTACCACTTTTCTTGTGGGACCCCCTGAAAATATGTCTGCTGGTTCTTCTGCTGATCCTTCATGCATAAAAAGCTTCTTCTCTCTCAAGAAAGGAATGGTGGTGACCTTTTTGATTTCAGAACTGATGATACCTGTTACTGGTATTGTTTTTCTGGGCGGAGTGGGCTCTTGACTTACAGTTCTGACTTCACTAGTAGTGCTCCCAAATTCATTCAACTCCGAATTTCCCTCTACAGCAGTAGCTGCGTTTTCCTGACTTGAATAAACTGTAGTCTGTATTTCTTTTTCATCTCTAACATTCTTTTCAGTTACAAGAGGGCTGTCAACTACTTTTTCCATAATGAAGTCAGACACAGAATTGGTGACAACAGTTACTTCAGAACTTTGATCAAAGGCAGAATAAACACTGCTTATTCCTTTGGCCATAGCAGAGGTGATTCCTGAAATGGTTACAGAAATTTCTGTTGGCAGTGCTGTGCTGGAGCCCAAAGAAATGTCTTGCATTGAAAGTGTTTCTGCTACTGCTGTTTGCATTGTCATGGGTGAAGTTATAGTGATGTTCTCTTCCACATCTCCAGAGCCTTCTAGAATGATAAAGGAAGCACTCATTTCAGGCTTTGCTGTATGACCACTTGTCTCCAGAAGATTTTCAGCATGGGAATTTGTATTAGGTTTAAGAGTTGATTTATAATGATCTCCTGGAGCAAGGGTTGTCTGTTCTGGAATAAGGTCTTTCACACCTATGCCTACCAAAGCAGTATTAAAAACAGCACCCAGAGAAGCAGTTACAGCAGAATTTTCCACAGTAAAAGCATCAGGAGCAGAAGTTATACCAGAATTTTTTTCATCATCTTCCTTTCTTGACATTGTCACAATTTCTGAGAAGACAGAACTGGATAAATCAGATTCGGTGTAGCCATCCCCAGAAGACTCACTAGTAATCAAAAGCAGGTTTTTTGTCTCTTTTGTAGAGCTCTCATCAGTTCCATGCCATGTTACAGTCTCATTTTTTTGCAGAGACTGCTCATATGAAGAAGTAATTGCTATTGATTTATCTGTTGTGGCAACCTCAGATTCACCGCTATAAACAGGTTCTAACATTGCAACATCTGCTGTCGGTTGTGTAACTCCAAACGCCCCTATTACTTCTCCAGCTTTGCTTGGTTGCATAGTACCAGAAGCTTCAGTTTCAGGTATTATAAATGTGTTTGTTTCATTGATTTGCGAAAAGGTTACATTTTTGGAATGTGCAACACTTTCAATTTGGTCACTTCTTGCTTCCTCAGCTTTTGTGCTCTTAGGTGCACTAGTAACCTGCTGCTTTCCATTGATGAACTGCAAAGCTGGAGGAGTTGTAACATCAGTAGTATTTTCACAGTCTTCCTCTTCTTCAAACTCTAGAAAGTTTGGAAAGAAAGGATCCAATATTATATATTCAGATGAATCCTGTACAGAGTCTGAAGTACAGGGTTCAGTCTGAGTTGATTCTGCATCAACGTGGGATTCATCTATTGCATGAGGAAGCATGTGGCGATTGAACAGATCCAAAAATTCATTCACCGGATGATCTGCAAAAAAAAGAGAGCTTTTCATAATCCCTAAGTGACAGTGATGGTTGTGCATTACAGAAGACATATAAAGTACCATCAATCTATCAGAGAAAAAAAAAAAGTCAAAATGAAACATAATAAATTCAGTGTGTTCTTCTATTGACAAGAAATTAAATGCTGCCACAGTGCTTGACTTTCTAGTTGAAACCTGTGTGCATATTGATCACGATGACTGCATAATTCTGTCAACCGCCATGCATGTTTAGTCCCAAACCCACACAGCTAACTTATCCTACACCATCTTGCAGAGATAAGAAATGGACGAGACAAAAATAATTCCTAGGCCAAAAACCTCTGGTACCAACCTGCAGCAACTGCTTCCACGGATTTGAGACACTAGCTGACCTTTACCAAAAGTCAAACTTAGACAAAGCTAAGCAAGGCAAAGTCTAAAATAAAAGAGGACATACAGAATATGCCTCTGCAGTTCCATTTAATCTCAGCATAGAGTAAATCAGATTACTAGGAACACCATAAAAACCACACCAATTGCTCTATTCTTTATACTTGGACCTGAGGTCAGTAAATACAGTCTCACTTCACAAATATGTTGCTATTTGATATTATAAATCAGTACGAAGAAAATAAAAAAAACCTGTTCCAGATTCAAAAATCAGTCACTATTCAGACAGTAATATGGGTAAAGTCTAACTATTTTCTTCTACACACCACTCACTTTGAATTATTTACACACTCCCACAGATTACAAACCTCTCAATTTTTTTTCTAGGTGGTCAAGCAGATAAAGATGAGAAAGTTCTAAGCAGACAATGTTTTAGATGCAGAAGCCCTCGTGAATTTCTGTAAGATTTATTCAATAGGCACTTTTGAAAAAAAGTGCCAGATTCAATAGGCACTTTTAAAATGTGCCCTCTCAGCACAAACATCATTTCAATCCTTCTGTTCCAGACAATAGATGCTGCCCTCTTTTTTTTTTTTTTTAAGAGGATACCACGTGGTATCTCAGAAAAAAGCCAGATTTCAGGCTTGGCCGAATGACGAGGCTGGAAACTGTTCTGAAATCTTATTCCATGAATGTATCTTTCTTCTGAGTCTATGTTTATAACTGTTTTGTCCAAAGTAAAATTACTGTTTACTGGTATAATCTGGTGTAGCCAATGAAGCTTTGTCTACATCTGCCTGCAGAGGATCTGAACCAATACAAAGGACTCCTGTCTTACAGCACTGTCAGCAATGATTGGTCCCTGAAGAATACTTAAAGGTATTCAGGCATACCCAGTATGTGGCAGAGTGTAATTTTTTAAGTAAATCTTCCACATTAAAGCTATTCACAAGACATTAAAAAAACCCGAGAACCTGACAAGTAAGGTATTTCATTAGCTTGAAGTAATTCCCCTACATATGAACATCATTTAACCTCTATGACTACCGAGCCCACAGAGATAATCAGGTGATCATTTTGGAAAAGACAGTATCAAATCACACTAAACACAGCACTGTGAAAGTCTTGTGATTCTTTGGCTTAGGGTGTTTTGTGGGGGCAAACTGACTGCAACGTGGGTCTTGAAAAGGTCATTGGAACTCTATTGAGAATTAATGTTCTAATATCTCACAGTGTTTATAGCTGAACTCCTGAAGTATTACCGAATCTTCATTTTGCTAAACCCCCAGCTGAAGTGTAAATGGCAACTTCAGGTCTGTTTTACAAAGAAACTGTGAAAAGGTGCCCTGAATCTGAGGATTTGACCTAATCGTTTAAAAACTTGGGAAAAATTAAAATCCATGTCAGCCTTACAGAGAAAAAATCACCTTCATCATTCTATATTTCCACTAGAATATGCAGTTTGTACAGCACAAAGCTCAGCGTTCCCAGTGCAACAACAAAACATAAATTTTTTTAACCTCATTTCTGACTGAGTATTCTATATTGTCCCAGGGAAGGCTGGTGTTTACTTTGTGCTATGACAGTTCTATTAGATAGCTACAGAGCTGAAACTCCTTCTCCTCCCTCACCTGTGCTGTTGGGAGATGTTTTATGTAATGAATTCAGTAACTGAAAGGGGAATGGCAAGTCAAAGCTGCTAGGGACCATTCAGAGTTTCCAATTCTCAGTAAATTCACTGGAAAATAACTGTGCCTACATACAGAACCAGAGAACAACACATAGAAATGTGCAAGGCCAAGAAAGACAGCTTTTAATGTGTGCACCGCTTACACAGGAATAAATATAGATAACCTAGTACACAGACTAATGTGGCATAAGGATAATTATGATTTCATACACAGCTGTTAGGATTGTGTCGACAAAGCATGTAGCATGCTTTTACACAGAACTATGCATTTAAAAAGTTATAAAACCTGGATGGGACTGGATAGGCTGTAATTTGTAGGAGAGTACCATGACTAACAAGTTCTGACCAGTGTATTATTTTTGTAGCAGTGCACACCTGGGAGTCCCCCCAAATTACTAGTTTATGCTGTATCATTTATGGTAGGCAATAAATTCAATGAACATCTGTTCCAAATTCGCTCAGAAGACATATACAAATTCTTACATACTCAAAGATCCTTATCAGACCTTACTTTTACTTTGTTAGCTTTTTTAAGATCTCACATGCCACAGAGATCCACATAAAAGAACCTTAGCTAAAGGTATGATATTCCAATAATAAACTTTCAGGATGCTCTTTCCTTAAATATTAAGCATTTTTGTTTTGGGGGTTTTTTTCCAAGAAAAAGTTAACCAGCTTTTAAGAAAATAGTAAAGAATCCAATTGAATCACTTTTTAGTTAGAATTTTTTCTCCTTTCTACAGCTTTGGTTATTCAGTGTTAGCAATCAAGTTGCCAGTGCTCAAGGTTAACAGCTATAGAAAATTCTTTTAAAGTCCAGAGATGGCCAATAGTCTATGTAATAATATAGCTCACATACCATATAACCCTGTCCTCTAAGAATAAGAACGACATTAGGATGAAAACCTCATTGCTACCATAAAATATGAATACAGAAGGGAGAAGTCTTATCAGTTGAACTGGTTTCTTAGAGCCTTAGGGCAGACACTTCAACACTTTTAAACTGGCTAGATGCAGCTGACATATGTTGCCCCTATTCATGTTCATGTCCATTCCAGCCGCAGGTAAAGACAAACAGACCTGAGACTATTAATAAGAGATGAAATGAGGACTTTAAAGGAAAGGAGTTTGGCTCCTAAATATATTTATCAACAGTTCACACATGGCAAACAAGCCAAAAGAAAGTAAAAACAAGCAGCTAAGAAGTAGTAAAACCAAGGGTTGTCAGTTCAGACTGCCAATCCTAACAAGTCCTAAAGCAGATTTATCAGTAAAGCCTCTTACTGAAGAATGTGATGAGGTATGCACTGAGATAGAGATGGAATAGATAGGTGGATGAATGTATATGCAGCTGAGAGTGTTCCTTAATCCATTTAGTAAGTCTAGATGTTTTAAATTACCTGCATGGAACACGCATCTATCTCAGTAACAGTCAACTTTGTGTAAGAAATTGTGTTGGGTTGAGTCAGGAAAGAGTTAAATCTCTTT
>NW_010231223.1:0-669 GCF_000690775.1 Eurypyga helias
CCACGACTTTTCAGATATGATGGAGCTTCCAGTCTACTTCTAAAAAGGATTTTAATTTACTTCTTTTTCCGAATTAATTTCTTTATGATCTCTCTCTTTCCAGTTGTTTTCCTCCTCCATCCAATACTGATGCCCACATCTTTTCCTCTTCCATTCCGTACACATCGTTTCATTCTTAAGAATGCTGTCATCACGTAAAGCATGCTAAAACTGTCTAAGAAGATGATGCTTAGGGATGTGGAAGAGAAAGTCCATGGAGAATTTTGTTAATATTTTCATACATAGAATGTAGAACATAGAGATGATTTTATGCCAGAAAACCAGAAAAGGAATAAAATCAATAGATCAAAAGAAATCATGGAAATTTAAGGCTCTTTAGATTCTCAGATTCTGAAAGAAAAAGGAAACTATGTACTTCTGCATATTTTGGAGAATAGCACACCCAGCAAATGATGATGAATCAAACACATAGAGTGAAGAAGAGCACACATCCTCTAGGAAGAGTGCCTTCAACCACAGAACTGGAAAGAAGGCGGAAATTCACTGGCTCCCATCCACCTACAGATACATTGGTAACAACAACGACAGGGAATTGCAAATGGTAGAAAATAAACATAGAAGGTTCGGTGGTATCACAATTTAACACCAGCCAGCAATTAAGTACCACAC
>NW_010231224.1:0-7189 GCF_000690775.1 Eurypyga helias
CCCTGCAGAACTAGCTCCCGCACCAACTTGTAGAATTCATTTAGAAAGCAAAGCCAAAGAATTGCTGGTCTTTGGCTTTCCCAGCCATAATGAAAACCAGTCACTGTTTCCAGAGAGCCTGAGGTCCCTGCTTAGTCCTTTCCTGATGAGCAAACCGCTGGCATCCAGCTCTGTCCCCCAGGATCTTGCCTGTCTTGATGCAAAGCAGAAAACAGTGCAGTTTTGTGGCCGAACTCCCGGCTCTGAACACAAAAGCTAACTGCACCCATTTCCTCAGCAGAGCAGGACCCAGGAGGAGAGGAAGCAGTACCCCGGTGGGGTGTGTGCTACCCCTAATCAGAGCTCACAGCCACTGGTTCACTTTCCAGAAGGGAGCCTTTGTCTAGAGACAGTGCCTGGGGACCTTTGGACAGCGAGGAACATCTGGAATTGGAAGGTATCTGCTCTCTTCCCAAAAATGCCTCCTACTGACCCTTCATGCTTGCAGCATCTGTGTGAAGCTGTCTGCACTGGTTACGCGTACCCACGGCTCCTCTGCACCAGCACAAGTACCTGGGAAGCACACCCTGCGGTTCTGCAGCCGTTTTACTCACGGATTACACCCCAGGTTGTGAACCGCAGCTCTGCCTCTGAACACGTACCCGTCCTCCTTCCCCGCGCTCCTCCAAGCCCGAGCGCATCAGCCTGCGGGCGGTTGGTGCCGGTGGCTGCGGCGGAGGGTGTGGGGTCCCTCGTGGGCACAGAAACGCTGCCAGGGCTTGGATGATGCTCGTGGATACTGCTTATTAACGACAAAGCGACCAGGAGAGCACAGCCAGCCTCTCCCTGCTGCAGCTGAATCACTGACGGGCTAAAGCGCTTGTGCGGCAGCACCTCCTGCACTGTCTGAGCCTCCAAACAAACACCGGGCTTAGCGCTCCCTCAGTCCCTTTAACCGTGGCTGGAGAAATAATTTCACCTCGAGGGTCATAATAACAGCAGAGCTAAAAAACGAGTAACATGCCCACAAGTGTCCGAGCGTGGCGAAGCTGCCAGCTGGGCTGAAGGCAGGTTAACGGAGGAAACCACAGCCAGGCTGAACTGGCTGTAGGTGTGCAGCTGGCTTTTTTGCAATCCTCCCCCAGTACACCCGTTTTTACATTATTAATTGCTTCCATTTTTGAACTGGCAGAAGGTCGTTCCTGTTGGCTGACATTGACTGGAAATGGAGGTGAGGTTTTGCAGCTGTCCCTGGTCTGCCTCGGGAAGGGTTCGCATAGTTTTACCTGTGACATTCTTAAAAATGTGAAATAATCTGCTGACTTTCTGGCAAGAAAAGGAATAAATCTGCAGGTCCTGTGGAACTGAAATTTTTCCTGCATTTGTGCCAGTTTCTCTGAATTTTTCTTTTTTCAGAAAATGAAAAAGCAATCATTCTGTAAAAATGCCATTTTGTTTTCATTTAAAGGCGTTGCAACTTGCTGGTGGTGGTTTTCAGAAGTAGCCTCTGTTAATATTTTTATATGAACTTTTTTTTTGTCAACTGCTTGCATTCCAAATGAAAGATTTCAAATTAAACCAAGCATAAAATTTCAGCATAACCAATATTCCAAAAAGTCTAAATCTATTCATGTTTTCCTGACAGTAGCAGACTGCAGTCCAAATTAAAGCAGAAATCTGTTGTGCTGAGCTCTGCCCAGCTCCTTCTGAAGACAAAGCATGCCCTGAAAACAGGCACAGGCTAATTTCGTTTACAACTAGGATATTTAACAGGTTGGAGTGGATGTTTAAGGGAGGTCAGAGTATCTGGGAAACATGCAATTATGAAGACTTACTTGCCAGGTCAAGAATAATGAGCTTCAAGCTAAAAGCATAGTGCTATAGAAAATGCTTTTCCCATTCTTCAAAAGTTTTCACAGTTTCAAGTATTTTCCCCATTTCTGATCTGGAGCAAGTCTGCAATTTCTCAGGAGACAGGAAAAAAAAATAAAAGACCCCAATCCAATTCCTGTTCAAGGCCTTTCTCTGCCTTTTATCAAGGTGACTGATCAACCACTCTGTTACTGGCAATTTTGTAGTGAGCACTCATCTGCCTGTCTCCTCATTTTCTCTTTTTTCCAGTTGCTGATTGCCAGCACTCCAAATGGAACATTTCAAAATATATCTCTTCCCTCATCCGCACCTAGAAACTCCCTTCAGGACCCCAGAAAACTTCCCCGTAACAGCTTTTGGACGGCCAGTTTGTGTCTTTGAAGGCTGTGACGATGTCTGCAGAGGCAATCCAGAAAACACAGATATTTCTGGTATTCTTGGTGAACGCAATCAACTTCTCTACCGGTCTCCCATTCCTCCCACAGACTCTCAGATGTGAGTCCTGCACCTTTGCCTCTCGTTCTCCGCTATTTCCTCTGAGTTTTGCCTGCAAAACTCTGGTGCCCCCCTGGTTGTGCCACGGCGGTGGGGCACAAGCGGTGCCAACTGCTTTGGTGCCGAAGAGCAAAGCATTGAGCCGTAGGAGAGCTGTGAAGTCTTCCCGAGACACCCACCAGCAGCACAGCCCTCGGGCTGCCTGCTGAGGGAAGAAGGTCTGCTGGAAGTGGGATCCTGGGTTGGACATGTGCACAAGGAGATGTGAGGGCCAGGAATTAGAACCTGGATAATGGCCAGAACTGGAGAAACACAGACTGCTTCAATCTCAACCAAGAAACCTTGACATTATGTCTCTGCTTTTGTCTCTGTTCAGCCCAGATCCTGCAGTGTCCATGTGAAAATAGTGCGGCAGGAGATCTCGGAAATACTGCAAAAGGGATTGAAGTACAAAGAATTGCCTCCACCTTCATGGTGCCTTGCAAATGATGAAGCTGGGAAAGTGAAGCTGGTAAGATTTCCAAGAAGGAAGGCGAACAGGGGATGATGGCTCCCGGTTACATCACGAAACCCCGTTATTTCCAGAAACACCCAGTAAACACGTGTTGGGACTAGAGGAAGACAGGATGTTAGTGTGTATGATGTGCTAAACTGTGATGATTCATGCGTTGCCTGAGAAGAGAGTCCCATTTTTCACAATGGGAACTACCATTATTGAACCAACTACGTGAGACAATGTAGAGTCTGTGCATAGGTGGAAGCTTGCTGGAGCCTCATTTTAAGTGGAATTGAACTTACAAATTGAATATGGTATTGAAACTTTTCTTAGATTTCAAAATTGTGTTGGTCCACAATTTATCTTTCCCTGCATTTTTCTTTCTGTCACAGCTGCAAAACTCGTCAGTGCTTTCGCGTCCGGAATATGTAGCAACACTGTTGTAGCTTCACCCTCGATATAGTGTCCATTTCTCAAAGCTCCATTTCTTTCAGATGGACTTAGAGAACGAGTAAATATCTCTCTTCAATATCAAATTGGGATTACAGTTAACAATCACTTGGCAGACCAGAGTAGGTTATTTTAATGAACACATCATTCTGAAATAAGCCTTCCACCATCTGTTCAGTCCCGTAATTATAAATGCAAACAACATAATTCATAAATGCACTATAAAAGAGAGGGAAAGATATAACAGCTTAAGATGACTGTTTGTTAGTTGTTCCAGACAGTGATGCACCTGCTTGCTTTATTCCTGTTTCAGGAGCAGGTAGAAAATAGTCTTTTAATTCTGTATTTTGTGGCAGTTGCTAACCCACTGTAATGATTGCCAGTAGATGACAGAGATGTCATTAAGTGCAGCACACCTTCTGGTTGTCATCATTATTTAGCCATGTCTATGATGGAAGTGCCCAAGAAAAAGCACACGGACCATCCTGAATCCCAGTGGGCCAGGAATAAACTTTGGGCATGTGTTGCAGAACAGCAAGAAAGAGACTGTGGTGTTGGAGTGCTCTCCAGGGTTACAGGAGCTAAGGGTAAAGTTACTGCTATTTTCTCCCTGAAAAGATGATTCTGACATCTTGAAAAACTGGGAAATCTTAGGAAACAGTCAAAAAGTTGAGACAAGAGTGTCGACATAAAATCCAAGAATCTCTGGAATTTGCTGTTTTAATTTGTGACATTTTTCATTTTGAAAGAGGCAAAGAAAAATTTTTTATCTGAAACACACAAAATGTCAAAATGAAATGTGAACAAAACATGTTGTTTCATTCCCATTTTCTGCTGAAAAAGATGAATATACATAATCTAAATTAAATGTATTTTCATGAAATCTTTGATTTTAATACAGCTGCGTATTTAATTTTCGAAAGGTCAGTGCAGAATTGTGCCTCTCTCACAATTACCAGGTTCACAGACTCCATGGAAATAAAAGCTTTCTAGTAACTGTAATCTCTGAGCTGAATGACTTGTGCTTCCAGCCACTAAAGTGAACTTCCACATTTAGCCATAGCAGAAAATCATTCTAGCAGGGTAAGAATAGCCCCTTCCTACTGAACATGGTTCCTGGGGCAAAATGGAGCCAGAGACCACAAGCTCGTTCTGTCTTTCTGTTGGTCTGTATCAACGTTGCAGAATAACATAAATTGATTTCGTAATCAGTCCTGCACAACCAGCAGTGTATCTCCTACTTGTAGGATGAAGAGCTCCTGTTGTTTCTGTGGGTTTCTCATTTCTTCCCGTTTCTGAGATGAGCAAGACGCTGCTTGCAAGATTTCCTAGCAATACGTTCACGCTTCTTGTGTATCGTCCTTGTGCTGCACCTGATTGACCTGCAGCCCGGAGGAGACCAGCGTGTTATCGGAGGTGAGTTTACTATAGGTAGGTCTTTCACTGCACCACGCGTGACTGCCTGCCATGTGCTTTGCCCAAAACGAGCCAATTCTGAGAGAATTTCTCTTCTAAATGCTTGGGAAACCAATGAGTACAAAGAGAGTGTATGAACTCAGGGAACGCAATGAGAACCGCCCCAAGAGAGCTCCCTCAAATATCCGATGTATTCCTTTAGCTCTGTGGAGATCATGGAACGTTTGTCACTTGCAGGTGCCGGGCTCCCACCCAAGTGGGCTGGAGGGAGCTGGTTTCCCACCGGACCCGGTGTGGGGCTCTCGTTGGGCTGGCTGCTGCTTCTGCTTGGGAGCCGAGCTTGGCTGGACGGCAGACGCACGTCTCCATCCCGCTTCCTGTGACCGGTTCTCTTCATTGCAGGCCGACAGCCTGCACAGCCCATGGAGTTAGGGTATGATTCTCTGAGTCAGTGCCCGGGGCACGTCACTTGTTGGAGCTCTGGAGGAGAAACAGCCGACCAGGCATCTGCCCATCTCTTTGCAGCCAGGCCCAGGGAAGCACAGCAATGGGGCAAAGCAGGTGAAATCCGTCCTCTGCAGTGAGCCCTCCCCTACAGGAACCTTCCTGTGCCTTCAGTGTCTTTTATTCCAGGCTTGGGGAGGGATCATCATTTATCCGTGTGCAAATTCACCTAGTCAGTGAATTTGATGTCTCCAACAGCATCAGCACCAAAAAGAAAATATTCCTAATTTTTTAAAATGCCCTAGTCAAGTTTGAAGTCTGTCCTAATCTTGGGTTTTGGTTGGGTTTTTTTAATAAAGAAGAGCAAATATCAGTGGACCATTCCTCCTTAGAGATTATGCGGCCCTTTGGGAAAATGCGGGTAAATGCCCTAGAAATATCATCAAAACTTCAATTGCGGCTGGATGGTGAAGATCTGGGTCTCAGGAAAACATTTGCATTGCTAAATGATTTATATGGGTATGACAGCAATGTTTTTAAAGACCTTTGTAGTCAAATGTAAATACAAATTCGCCTCTTTCTCATGACAAGTGTTTATTTTTTTCCACTCTTGAGCAGTTATGCTGAGTATCTTAATTATCTTTAAATCAAATAATGCTGTTCAGACCTTGTGAGCTGGAATTAAGCACTAATCATTCTTTACTAAAATTCAGTTAAGAGTTTTTAAAAACAGCTGTCTCCAGCCCACATAATCCAGCCTCTGGTACATTTTGTAAGACTTCTACGTGCCTCCTCAGGTTTAAAATTAGCAGACAGTTCTCCAAATAAGCAAACCTTCGAGTGAGACAAACATACTGCTGGAAAAAAAATTACTTTCTTTGTACCTGACAAGTCACAGCAAACAAAGCCAGCATTTATCAATATGTTTGTTTCTCTCCTTTCTTTTTCCTTTGTTCCATCATTCCTGAAGGGTGTTCTCCTGAGCTGAAGCTCAGCTGTTCTCTCACTCCTACAAGCCCGCTCTGGCTGGTGCCTGCTCTAATGACCTGCAGCTCCAGGACATGTTCCCAGACCGTCTCAATCAGAGTGGGTCACAGCATTCCTGTGCAAAGCCAGGAAAGTCACTGTAGCCACACGAGGGATGTCCCCATCTCCAAACGTGGAGGTGTGCAGGTCATGCCCAGCGGGTATGTGTCCGCACCGGCACACAGGCTTTACTGTTCTGGGCTGAAGTAGAATAGAAATGTTTTGGGTTGGTTTTTCCTGGCAAAACAAGACCAAGATCCCTCTGGTTCATTTATTTTCATGTTTACGGTAGAAGCATATCTTATTTAAGGAAGATATTTAACTCCTTTTAAAAGCGCAGGCAAATAATAAACTGAAATATGGTTTTCAAATAAAATGTCAAAACACTTCAGCATCTTGTTTCCATTTCATTTTCTTCTGCTGAAAACATTTGCTGAATTTGATCTAGTCAGTTTGTTTCCCTGGAACTTGCAAGTGGTCATTACATCCTCCTTTCTTTATTCTTTTTATTGCCAGGCTCTATTAATGAATTTGATTTAAGAAAAATTATGGGAACCCATTTAAGCTACTTTAACTTCGACAGCTAATCCCAGCACACTGCTGCTTCGCTCAGAAGACTCTTGTTCCATGAATGGAGGAAAATCATTTTGGTCTCTCTGGTAGAGTGCTGAACACAACCCTTCACTTGGCACAGGAAACAGACCGGATAGAGATTGATTAATGAAGATAAGTAATTAGCAGCCTGGCCTGAGTCAGCCAAGGCATTTCACACAGATCAGCAAAGAAGCCGAGAGTTGAATTCAATATAAAATAGGGCTGAAGGAACACATTTTTGTATGTCATTATCTCTGGGTACTCACTAAAACCTTTTGCATTATGTTACAGACTCTCATTGCTGTATTGAGTAACAACCCCTGAAGATGGTAATGACATTGTTGGTAGACATCAAAAGTTAAAAACAGGAACATGAACTACAGCTTTTTAATGTGTCGGGGTTTAACTCTGGCTAGC
>NW_010231225.1:0-2062 GCF_000690775.1 Eurypyga helias
TGTTTGTGGGGTTTTTTTTTTCCCCTGAACTGGATTTTATCTGTAAATAATACTTGATAGCTAACTTTTTATTAAACATATCTGGAATCTATGTCTTTTCCAGTTAAACAAAATACCCTGAAGATCTTGCCTTCTTTTCATCACTCAGCAAAAATAATAACTGTTATCAGGCAACAATGGCATAATTATTTGTCCTAGCTTCTCTCAGTACTCCAATTCCTTCATCTGTGATCTTTTCAGGAGAGCCATAAAGGCACTACCCAGGACAAACACCTCTATGGACCTACACACTAACATTTTTTTCTGGCAGCACAACATCAGGAGACTGAAACTGATGAAGATTAGATAATCCTGGTCTTCTTTTTCATCCTTCTGATGACATTACTGTACAAAAGAACAATTCCTCTCATCCTGAGAGGAATTTGTCCTACTGGGGAGAAAGGAAAAATATGTGGTGGGAGGGGGTTAGAAAGTCTAAAGACCCTGCTACCACATAGACTTAAGTTTAAACCTCTAATACTGGTATACATCAGTTACTAATGAAAATAACAAGTGTAGGTTTAAAAAGATCATATGATTGCATGTCTCTATACAGCATGGGTGTTAATTAACAAAAACCTACAAGTTCCTAAAATCTTTCCAAAGTCATTTAACGTGAAAGGTGCATGCATCTCTTCCATCAGTTTAATGTTCAGATCACACAACAGAAAATATCATAACGTCAGTGAACTGCTCCAACTTTTTGAAGTGTGCAAGGTACATCTGCTACAGGGAAGTGCCACTGTAGGTAGTCAGCCGTGCTGATAACCCACTTCCAGGCACAAGAACCCATGCATAACTCTTGAATAGAAATGTGCACTATATCATATGTCCTCATGCCTCACTAAGTCCAGTCCAGGCAGCATGGAAGGACTCCGACCTCTGTCACTCACTTCATCATTTGTAATTCCAAATGAGGATGGAAGAAGGAACACTATTTATGGACAGGAATATCCTTAAGACCTGCAATTATCATTCTTCCTATACTTAATGTGTCTACATTGCTTATAAACCATCACAGTGGGATCAATGGCGCTTTTGGGACATTGAAGTCACCAAGTTTCTACTCTGTCCCTTGATAGCTGAAGGCTCTGGCACTTCAGCTATGACTGCAGCATGTCAAGGATACAGCATGTCAAACATGCTGTACTGGTTAAAAAATGAGAATATTCTATGTAGCTGTCTTGCAAATTTGAACTTATATTGATACCACTATAAACTCCATCTTTTGAAAATCACTATGTTAATATTAACCTGGCTCAAATAATGTGTAGGGGAAAGGGAGAACAGATCATCCAAAGAAAGAAGAACCCGACTGATTTCAACTGGAGCTGAACAGACTTTGTGGTTACATCATGTGTAATAGGGATCGGAGCTAAGGTCCCTGATAAGTACTATTGTTAAGCTGTTTGGTGAGGACTATTTATTGCCCTGACCTCAAGGCTACATTGTGAAGAGGCCTTGAAGCATGTTAAAGTTGTACTGTGAGCCAAAGTCCTTGGGTCAAGGGCACTGAAGGGTCTTCCTTTCGAGTTGGTGGTCACTGGTAATCACAAAAGCAGCCCTTCAACTCAATTTAAAGACAAAATGTGTATGCATAACTAAAATTTTAATATGGTAATCAGTTCCAGGAAATTTTATAACTATGCAATGTATTTCTGGGAAATGTAATGAATATGTATACTTTGATTGTATATAAACTATTTGATGGATGTGCTGGATTCAGCCAGGAAAGAGTTAACTCCCTTTACTGTGGCTCTATGAAGCTGTGTTCCTGGATGCAGGGAGCAGCACTGATAAGTTCTTAGCTGGCACTGGGGAATGCCTGTACCAGTTTCAAGGTCTTTTCTCCGCTTCTGATACTGCAGCTGCGTTCCCAGCTCTCATGGTCTCACTACAGAGAGTGCTGGGACATAGAGTTCAGACACCTGACCCAAACTGACCAAAGAGGTATTTCATGCCATAGTATGTCATGCTCGGGGCAGAGGCGAGGAGGGGGTCCAGTCGCCATTATTCTCTCTCC
>NW_010231226.1:0-16803 GCF_000690775.1 Eurypyga helias
TGCCCTTGTCTTCTGTGACTTTGGGCGTACGGCTCGTACCCTTGCCAGTGAAGGGCATTTTGTGAATGTTTCTCCCATGATGTACTTTATGTCTGTGGAAGGTGATCCTGGCAGGTGAGTAAACACAGTTAAAGCAATCTGATTTTTAGAAGTTAATGAATACCCAGAGAAAAATAATGAACTGATGCCAGTAGCTACTGACAGGGACACTTCATGGCAACTCTGTCATAACTGATAACACTATTTCTGTTTGTAAAAGACACGAGCCTTAAGTATTTTGAGGCTGAAGTAAAGAACTAACTGTTCATTACACCTTGATTACATTAGAAATGGGAACACTGATCACTTTGGTGATCTCCTGATGCTGTTCATCAACAAAGTGACTCCAGCACTGACACCTGCAGAACACCACCTCATAGATGGCTACGTCCTGGTGATGTTGGAGGTCAGTGCATCTCAAACTCACAGCTCTTACCTCTCTTCCCTGAGTACGACATAGTGGCTGCTAAGTTAAACCCATGCTTCTTAGCCCAAATCCTGACCTCTAACTTTGGGACTTGGGACCAGTTAACGTATTGAAAGATGTTCTTTTCCACATGCTCAGAGTTCAGGTCTTTGATTTCTAATTAGACTACCATTCAATGTGCTTTTTTATGAACTGTTTCTAGTAAACTGCCAACCACATTTGTTGTGAAAGTCATGTTGTGTGGAAGTCAGCATTGCCAACATGCTAGGTGTGCTTTCAGCATGCCCACCTATGAAACAGGGTGCCTTAGGGGAGCAAGGGCGGAAATGCCAAATTTCTTCATCCCAAACAATTTCTACCGTTTGCCTGTCCTGGGAAAATTTAAAACAGAGGAAGTCATGCACAGTTAGAAGTGAAAAGAAGCAATTATGTCTATATGCATGCTGACCATGCAACTGCATGAACAATTGATTCCACATATTCCTTTTATAACCCCTACACCTGGCTGACGCTAAACTACCATCTTTCGACCCCAGTACATGGAAGGCACATGCATCCTAGTCCTCTTAATAAGACGTCTAAATCCTTTGGAAACAACCATGTACCCTTCACACTACTAAATGATCCAAGAAAAGGCATTCTATACATTTACTGGTAGAAAGAAATGTAAAAAGAACCTATGTAAGCATGTCAATTTGGGAGAATTGTTTTGATCCCTGAATTAAATGGTTTTGTTCAGTATCTGTAGATTCCAGTCAGACATAAACTATATTATTCCACTGAGAGGAAAAGGATAGGAGATCTGTTATCTTCCATAAAATATTTTTTGGCTAGAAAATGCTTCTAATTTGCATGATGCATTACTCCATCGATGTTACAGAACTACACACTTAATTTATACAAACCGTAAGTATGCATGGATCATGCACAGTTTTCCAAATTATGAAAGACTTCTTGACTTTTCTCCATTGATTTCCTTTACTGACAGGACAGAGCTCACTTTTCAACCATCTCTTTTAACTTTGCTAGTCTATAGGTAGTTTATAAACTCTTTTCTCTCTCTGAAAATGTTTTCTCCACTGTGTTCCATCTTCAGAGCTGTATTTCAAAGTGCCACTTCAATCTTTTTTATCTTTCTGATAACTTTGAGTATTGGTCATTACTTGATAATTCTGGTCATATTTCATTATTCTTCTCTGAAATCTCAATAGAGAAAAAATGCTTTAGGCAAAATGAACTCTGAACTTTTGTGTCATCAAAATCTTAATGTAAGTATATTGAATATAGCCTGCACAGCTTAACCTAAAATCATAAGAAATACACTCATAAAGTTTGCACCAGCACACAAATGGAAGCTTTTGTGAGAGAGAAATTTAATTTCTCAGTGTTATTTCTTATGACCCTGGGTACTTATTAAATCTAATAATAAAAAAAAATTTATAAAAAATCCAAGCACAGCAACGCAGAGAAGATAATAAAAACTTCCTGCTCCCTCTTATACAAACCATAATGTTTTTTACTGTCCATAAGCTATTAAATTATTTGGTTTTCTACAATTACATAGATAGGACATTGTCTTCATGTGCCACATCTGAATACTTACAGGTCATGATGACACCATAAAAGTTAATGTGCATACTCTTTTTTAAATACCATTACTACTCCAAGGAAGTAGTGCTTATCATAAAATTGTGTTTAAATTAAAAAGAGATATTAGCATGAGTTAAAGTGTCCTTTTCTCTTTCATTATTTTAATACTTCGTCTCTCAGGGATCATCAGAAAACTACTTGTTTTCTAAAATAGCCATTTCTGACACAGGTACTTTGGCTCACACTTTTCACATATGTCTCCACATCATTATTACATCAAACCACTGTTTTTGTAGAGCATTTTGTCTTCTTCACTTCACCGTATACATTAGTTATCAAACCTGCGGCTCCCTTCTGGGACCTCTTTCTTGCAGCTTAATACTCAAACCATTATCTTAAAATTCCTAAAAAGCAGTTCCACCATGGCTTAGCCACATTTGCCACTTTTTAAATCTCTACTTATTAATGTTAATCATGTTAGAATGCTGGATTTTCTTAACTGGTATAAGAGCTTAAGTTTTTAATCTGAGCTTTTTTTTTTCCCCTCACAAATTTCCAGAAAATTGCTAGGATTAAAATACCATAAAGATTTCCTTTCAACCCATGTGAGCCTGTAACCCAGATTGCTTAGAAGAGAATCTTTTATCCCATTCAAAGGTCATACGTGCAGACTGATGTAAAGCACGATGTGTAGTACGTGTGTCCACTCCATCAGGACATTTGCACATCTTGCATGCTGCGCTTAATAAAAAAAGCAATAACTGAGAGAATTTTATTACAAGGAAATATGTCTTTTCCTCACCTTCATCCTGTATCTATGTCATCACACTTTTTATACACCATTTGAGTGTCACCCTAGGTGACATATATAAGGTTTTTAAGCTGTGTAGTCCACATAGAGTAGTGAATGCTGGGTCTCCATTCAGAAGAAAAAAGGTGACCCTACAGGGGAAGCCAAGACAACCTACTTCATTACAGTCAATTACCTGGGGGAAAGGAAATGGACAAATGAACTCTTCACCCTCAGTGCTCTCCAAGACAAGCAGTGCCTCTACTTCTGGTCACATAGCTGGGACTGGAAGAGATCAATGTGATCCATTCTCTGGTGATAAAATTTAAGGAAGAACAATTTTGAAGTTTGAGGAAGGGTTTCATTTTGCAACCTGTATTTTAGAACCAAGTTGAGCACAAATGCGTTAAATCAGATATTTCTAATTCCTCACAAGAACTAAAGATAACATTGTTGAAAAACTATATAGCCATTGGTCTTCTTAAAAAACATGTCTCAGTACTTGCAATTCTATTGCTTCCACATTGCTCCACAGTCTCATTTCTAAGGGTCTTCAGGAAGGAAGATGAGGATGGATAAACCAGTCTGGAACCTTAATTTATTCTTCATCATTTTTTTCAGGTCAATTTGAGTTAGGAGAATAGCACAGAGAGTATTCCCGTCTCATTGGTTGTTGGTTTCTCCTTAGCAATGGGCAAAATCTCAGATGTCTGTTTTAATTTCTTAGATCAGTCAGCAGGCTTTGATACCCATGGTCCTTGGTTGTGATAAACAGCATAGCTTTTATGCTATCACTCACTTGAGTGATTTTGTTCCTTCCTCTCCGAATGTCAACTCCAGTTCCCACTGAACCCAACTGGAAAACTGCTTTAGGCTTCAACTAAAGCAGGTTTGGGCCCCAGGAGATGGAAGAAAGTGATTTTGATCAATTGCTCATCTGCCCAAAGAACACTTTCACACAGGTTCTGCCAGACTATATTTTAGCACCCCTCCTCTATGTGATGCTGAGAGAGATAATAACACAATTTGGGCTGTTGTGCTATCAAGATGCAGATGACACGCAGCTCTATGCCTCATTTTCATCAAACCCAGATGGTGCAGCATCTTTGCTTTGCCTGTGCCTGGCAGAGATTAATACTTAGATAAGGGCAAGCCGACAGAAGCTTCATTTGGACAAGATGGAGGAGGTGCTATTGTGTAAAAAAAAATGTTTTCCCACTTCCCACTTGAGAGGATTTTGACATGGGGTGTGTTTGGATTCCTATTGCTATTTGAAATCACAGGTGTCTTTGAGGGCCCAAGACAGCATTTCATATCTGCTTTACTCAGACATCTATCACATTTCTTCTTGGCTTTGGACAGTGCCACCTCCAATCCATGCCTTCGTAAATTCTAGACTTAATTATTGTGATGTGCTCTATATGGGGCTACAGATGAGGACCAACTGGAAACAATAGTGCGTGTGGAAACCAGCTGCTTGCCTGGCTGGCAAGGGGAGCCATTGAGTACATACTGGATAGCTTCTCTGGCAAAAAATTCTATCTCCCTCCTCACCAAAGGGATGGTTCCATCCCTATTGAATCTGGCTCCTACACTGAATTAGTGTTAAATGACCCGGGTCCTATCTTCTTGAGAAAACATCTCCTGCCAAGTGAAGTCTCAAAGCAATTTCTGACAATATAATGCTAGAGCTCTAGAATTAAACAAATAGGAGGCAGTAGCAATGCTTTTAAAACAAACAGCCCTCAGCTTCAAAATTGGCTTCCCCAACTACTCCAACAGAGCTCAAATGTGTTAAAGCCTGGCACAGTAAATGACCCTTCACTTTTCCCTAGCTTTGGATTATCACCACGCTTATCACAAAGGACTGGTTTGGGAATCTCATAGTAATTGCATCTGTATTCATGAGTTTTTAACATCATCATTAATATTGCAACAGAGTTATGGAGTCCCCATGAAATTACACTGAACTGACACCAAGAACTCTATCTAAACAGCCTTGAACTTTGGATTCTTATTTTAAAGATTCCAACCATGACCCATTGCTCTTTAAAATGTGTCATTCAGATAAGCACTCCGAGGATTCAATATTTTTCTGACCTGCCTCTTGGGTCAGCAAAAGTGGTTTGAAAAACTCAAGAGAGTTTCTTTATTTATTACATTTCAGCACTTCTTTTTCTAGTTCTAGTTAGAATCAAGACCTACAGAGGAGAATTCTTATGACATAAAAACACTCCTTTTGAATTGCAGAAGGTCTTTATGTTTAGTCCTAAGAAGGGAAAAGCCTGTCACTTCTTATTGCAGCCAAATCATCTGTTACAGGAGAAAGCTTAAGTAGAATACTGCAGTCAGAAGTTATACTACTATGTATTTGATGCAAAACACTGAAAAATCTTTTCTTTTAGACAGATTTGAGTATCTGTATCCATGACAGATAATACTATTCTCCACCAGTATTGAAACTGCCAAAATGGTGTAAGATACTGAGGTATCATGAAGCTGCAACTTCATGAGAGTAACAGTGGCAGAATCTGTTTTTTTATTATAACAGACTAAGAATTGAATTCCTTCTTCTGTTGCTCCTGCTGACCAGTTCAGAACTTATCTGAATGCAATATCTCTGTCTCAAGCATTCTATGTAAATGGGATTTAGATGTAATTTATAATTCTTGGAAGGCAAAATATTTCATTATTTCCTATATAGACTACATATACCAATAATAATTTAAATTTCTAAAGATATGCAGGTGCTTGGATGGAAAAAGGAGACATTTCAATTCCTTGGTCTCCACTTTGCTTAATTGGGTTTTACTGAGCATTTTAAATCAGCTGAGACTTTTGATCAACTGCACATCCACAGTCACTTCCAAGAGCTTTCACAGCACTACAGACCTGAATATCTATTTGACAGACATATTTTTGAATCTACTAACAGTTCCTTACTAAGATATTTTCATCAAAAATGTAAAAGCTTATAAAAAATTCAAATGTTTTGGTTCAGTTGAGGCCCTCAGTTAGAATAATGTCATCTCATGTCTATACAGCATGGTGTTGTTTTTATTTGGGGGCTTTTAATGCTGCAGTGATAGCGATTTCAAAGGTTCTAGCTCCTTTTTAAGAGATAACTGCACTATTCTTGATTTTGATCTGTCACCACCTTGCCACAGTGTGATATTCCAGGTTTCTTGTTTTGAGTAAATGTATTTTTTTTATCATTGCAGCTTGATAAAACAGAAGCCCATTTTGAACAATAAAGCATAAGTAGTGTATTTCTATTTTTATATGTTTTCTTGGATATGATTGCAATTTATGAGAAAAACCACTATAATTATGAATGCAAATTATTTCACAGTTACTGCAACAGATTTTGTTTATATATGTTAAACTATGCTGAGAAAGAGCCGGCTTTGATCTGGGAAACTCATTAATGTCTTTACAAAACAGCAAGCAGAACATGGTGTACAGCAGTGATAGTGACCATGGTCCACCAGGATGTGACTCAAACCACGCCAGCTTTGAAATTTAGACACCTTCTTGTGTCAGCATGCAGAAGTGGATCATAGGGAAGATGGTAAGGCATTTTTAATTAAATTGTTTAAAATTTGTATTTCTAGCCTGATATTAATAACACTGTAATTTATTAAAGCAATAGAACCATGGTTTCTAAAAAGGAAAGACAGAAGTTCCAGTGAAGACTGACGGTGCATATCCATACCCTGTGAAATTAAAAAGGGCAAGTGTGCAAGCTTGAGCATTCGACCCTTGACATCCACTTTGCATTGTCCTTTGTAGTGATTTGGACTATTCCTCTTACATCAATTTGAGATGAAGCTTGAGTTCATCCTGGGGTTAGCTTCCACCAAGGAGCAGTATGGATGAGGCCATACCATGCTTAGCTATCTCCATCTGTCACCATCCTCTAACATTAACCCAGAAGACCTCATACTCTCACATGCCACCCAAAATATTCACACAACACTCCAGGCCATGTGTATAGTCTCCTCATCACACTTATTAAAATCCCACTCTTGAGGCTGTGAGGCAGTTTCCTCATTAGCAGCCTGGCCTATGGACCTAGTCCTGACGACAAGTGTTGTTAACACCGTGTCAACAAATGTCTGAGGAGCACTGTGGAGCCACCCTGGGCCTCACAGAGAGAGCAACCCTCCTTTCAGTGTGCAAAAAGAAAGTCCAGGAGGGGAGAGTCAGACACATGCCCCTAAAGAAACATCAGGCTATTGCACCATCCGCAGGACATACCGATAGCACCACACATGTTCAATAAACAGCAAAGTTACCCTGGGAGTATCCCAAAGGTAATGTCTAAAAGATACTTCTTGTCTTCACCTTGCCCGGTTTCCTGATACCTACCCACACTAAAGTGTCTAACTTATTTATAGTTGGCCCAGGCGAGCTTAGAAGAATCTAGCTCTACCTTACACAAGGCGTAGGGAATACCTGTGGGTGATCCGGCATATAGGGGCAAGATGGGCACCACACTGGACAGGTTCAAGACCTGGAAAAGAAGGGCAGAAAATGTGGCATGAGAAGGGTCATCTCTCACTGCCTTCAGTGTTTTCCCAGAACTCACCATCACACAGAATGGGTTTTACTGTGTGGTGGAAACATACACATCCTCTTACTGCAAATGTGAGATCCACTCCTGTATGTGCTGGTGGAGCAGACTGGCTCATCAATATGGGGTGGTGCCCCTCTGTGCCTCTCAAACTACCCTCCTCCCTCCATTTGAAAAGGTGACACTAGACCCACCCCTCATTGCCGAAGAGCAGCTCACGCTGCTGAATGCTGATGCGCTTCCTAGACGTTCTGCTAGCCAAAGCCGTCGGAAGCCCTGTGAACCTTGGCCTGGAGACATAGAGAAACCTGGGCTATCACCTAGTAGCTGAATAACAAGAATTTCAATGGGAGAGGGATGATGAATCCTTGGCATGTCCTTATGCTCAAGACCCTCCCAGAAAACCTGCCTGGAGCATCTACAGGGTCTGATCCCTAGGCATCAGCTCAGGGACTGCTCTCCACACTGGGGAGCTAAACAACAGGTTGTAGTACATAGTGTCATCCATCACTTCTCTTCCTCTCCACACCAAAAAAATATTCCTCAAAAAAATGTTCCCTAAAAAAGTAGCCCTTCAATTTAGTTGATTCTTACTTTGATAGTTTTCCACTTGCTAGACTGCACTAGTTTTTGCAAAGATGTTATAAATGTGCAGCTACTAAAATTATGTCTATGCCAGTTGATGAAGCAGGTCAGGGACTGTGCTCTGGCCTGATGGCAACTAATCCAGCCTCATTTACGCATGACAGGTTTGTCCAGACTTTCTATGGGGAATGCTCCCTGGCCCACACTAACTCCCAAACCTCACACAAGAATTGCTTGCATGAACTAGATTGCACTGACCAAAACCATACTGAAAACATGCTGGCAATTATCAGTAGTGGTCAGGTCCACACCACACCCTAATTACTTTATCAGTCTAGCTATGGCCTATTTAATTCACTAAAATATGAAGCAATTTCAAGTTGACATAACTAGGGATTGGAATGTCTCTTAAGTTACAGAGCAACACTCCTTTCTTGTTCTATTATTTAGAAAAATAAACTTTTCCTTGGATTCAAAAATAAGTTGACAACAGAACAAAATTATCATAATCTGTTTTAATATATATTGAGTTGAATTTCATGAAGACAAAATTTTCCGTAGTGCATAGGCCATCAGCAAGGTCTTCCAGAAAACCCGACTTACTTCAGTGAGTATTTCTCAGGTAAATCTTCTGATTAGTTGCCAAGGAATTGTTTCTTTTCAATGTTTGTAATACCTTACTCTTCAGTGAAAGTTGATTATGGCTGGCAGCATTCTCATTCTGGGGCAGTAGGTCAATAGGTTAATATCTTGGCTAAAGGACTTGAATCTGCTTCACTTGGCAACACCACATTGCGCTGCCAGAATGCAGAAGCAGACAATAATAGTGAACTTCCCCAGTAGCACTACTCTTTGCCAAGGAAGCATTACACACTAATATCCCAGCCTCCTTTAAATACTTGCTGCCATCCTTCTACTGGGTTTTAGCATCTACATGCAGTCTTGCCACCATGACTATGGATGCTAAACTTTTAAGCTACAATTTTAGTTTTGAAAGCAGTCAGTATATAAAATGTTTACATTTCATCTGCAAAAGTGTGGGCCTTTGGAAGGATGAGAACCAGCTCATCTCTGGTCTTCTTTAGCCATAAAAAAGCAAAAATTGTCAACACTGTCTCATCATGAACTTCGGGATTTTTTCTCCAAGTACCAAATTTACATAATTAAGAACCATTCATACACTTTGTTTTTAAATTTTAATTCACCTTAAACTCTCAACATAGTCTATACTTTACTTGTAGAGATTCTGAATATACTGATGAATGCAAAATATATTACATTTATACTGGTCGTGCCAGGATTATATATGTATGCCACAAAATTATCTTGTAAGACAAAAATCAAGGCAGTAAATACAAAACAGGCATTTTCAATAAATCCAGTAAGTTCCTATTGTTCCCAAAAATGATATTTTAATTATATTCAGGGAGTGATACTGCGCATGTCAAAAAATCAATTCCATTAATTTTCTAACATTTCATTCAGATACTGTATCACGAAGGTCTGGCAGCCCTTTTCTAATTATGGGTAATTGGGTGAAAGAGCATTTAAATTTATATTAACCTGTGAACTTTCTGCATGAAGAATACAGAGCTTTCCAGCACGATGCTCAGTGTTTTACTAAGGAGCTGAAAAAAACACCAGCTACTATTCCGTGTTGTATGGCAGCTGAGGTTACTCAGACTTTTTATAAGATTGCTCGGTATTGTGAAGGATTAATTTGAAGTGGGGTTCTTGGCCATTGGTCACAGCATGGTATTTTCTGCCTAGCTGAAATCATCTTCATTCCAGTCAATAAAAACCAAGCACCTTTTGGATTCACTACATGCAGTTACCAAGCCATTAAAGTGGGCTTTGACCTTTTTTCAGTCTATATGTGGTACCCGGTTTTTTTCTGTTTATTACTCATTAAGGTCTTTGTGATGGAAGAATTTGCCCCAAAGGAGGAGAAAATTGAAGGTTTTATGATATGCTATGGCGTGATGAACAAGCCATGAAGGAAATCTCAAAAACAACATAACATATAAATGTCAGGGAGTTTCCATTCATACACAAATCTCACCAGAATAAATCAATGACTTACTAACCAGAATCTGAAATAATCTTAAAGAACAAAGGTGTGCGTAAGATTGTAACTGCAGGGATGAAAAAGGAGACGATGCCAGGTTGGTAAATTCTGCAGTGGTGACAAAGAATCTTCAACACAGTAAAACCAACAGGACAGTTGAGAACAAAAAAGCAGTGTCTCCGGATAGATTTAGAAAAACATGGAATTTAATTTTTTTTCCACAGCAAACAAGATGTTCTCTGGCAAATGATATGAATCCTTTATCAAGGCTGTCCAGATGGCCTTTGCGAATAAAATACTGCACACAGCAATGACATACTTGTTGGACAGATAACTTACAGATTTGGAAACAGCCTGTTGGAGAGCTTCTTCATTAAACTAATAATGTTTCTGGTTATTTGGTTACAAGAAGCCAAGAGCCAGGTGACAATTTCACAAAAAGGAAAGTTTTAGCTGCTATGACAACCTGGGCAACTGTGTTTCTCCTCATGACAACCTGTCTGAATTATATAAATCATGAACCCACAATGAAAACTAGATTCCAGAAAGGTCACTAAGAAACGTAAAACCATACCTGGGTGATTAAAAGAAATCTAACACAATGATTCTGTTATCCTCTTCATGAAATAAGATTGAGAAGATTGTGAGATGCGCTGAATACTGCTTTAGTTATTGCTTAAAAGATTCTTTAGAAAACATTTTATTTTCCACAAAGTTCATCATCCACAAAGGGAGAAAAAAGACAAACACAACAAATTTCAAGAAAGGTGAGGCCTTTTAAAAAATAATTTCCTATTCAGTCAGTCCTTGTTCAGGTTCTCTTTTACTTTCTTTTTCATTTTCTAATTATATACCAGGGAGTCGGTCCAATATTCTATCACCCCCATTGGGTTTCTCTAACAACCTTCTACTGCACCTTAAAAATTCAGTTTTAAAGAAAGTGCCCACCCATATTCCACAGCTAAAATGTCTTTCTGGTTTAACTCTATCTTCTTGATAGAATAACAAAACACAGTATAACTCTGTGAGTTTCTTTTCAAAGCACTTTCACAAGACATAACATTTCATAGCAAATTTTCTATAGACACAGAGATAAGGGGAAAATACTGAAAGAAATAAACATTCTGAAAATGAACCCATTAGATCAGACTAGTTATATGTCTCTCCACTTTCAAGCCCTCATATCAAACAAAATTTACCCGTTTAGAGCCTAAGAGCTCCTTCCAGATCGTAGCCCATATTCTTAAGGTGCAAGACAAATAACAGCAGACGTATCAACTGATTATATTTAGTTTATTTGAATAATACTCCTACCAATATATGTGATCACCTGAATAAAGATAAGGGGTTGCTTCCATCTCCTCCAATGAAGCTAACCGACTGGAGGTAATCCATTGCCTAAGAGTTAATCCCTTTGAATGTGATTCCCTGAATTTCTAGTTAATCCACTATAGTCTACAAATGGGTTCTCCACTTCATGTATAACATCAAAGTATGCCAATGCAAATGTTCTCCAGTTAATAAATAACCCAAACAAGCATTTAGCTGAAAAGCCATTTAACATCAGCTGTAATAAGTGACAAAGAAAATTATGATAGAGAACATCTCTTGAAGAAGATGAGAGACGACTGAGAAAAGGAATCTGATCTGTAATGAATGCAGTACGACTGCTTGTTTACAGTGATTGCTGCATTGTAGCTAAAGGGGGTGCATGACAACCATGCAGTGCCGCTGTGACAGCTTCCATTTCCCTAATAACATCGCACCCTTCCAAGCATTATTCTATCAGAGGTAACACGTATAAAGTAGCGCATATAATTTTCAGTAATATGATATAATCATATGGGCCTTTACAGATGAATAGATTACATGAGCAGGACACTAATTTTCCAGACAAAAACAGAGCAAGACAAGAAATACAAAGATACATCTAGCACTGTTTTCACCTACTTCTTAATGATTATAGACCTTCTGTCTGGCAAAGCCTTACTTTGAAAGGAACTGTTATTCTGGCTTTTTTTGTGGCAGTTATCTTAGTGTAAACACAGACACTGATATACCCATTGTGCAACCAAATGGAAATAACTGAAGTTGATGAAAACAAGTTTATAATCTAAAGGTCCATTATCATCATACAGGGCCTGCTTTTCTCCTTTGAAGTCAGCAGGATTTTGTCATTGCTATCAATGGAAATATAATCAGATTCTTAGTCCATATGGGTGGATTTGCTATGCATTATTTCCTTCATCACAGAAACATCTCCTTCAGAACCCTTTGAGTTGATCAGGCATTATTATTAAGGACACTACCATAAATCATATGCTGTATATGTCCCCCATTTCCTGTTTCAGATAAAAAGCAGATTACACTGAGAATATATAAATATTACTGAAGAAAAGAAAAGGAGTAGGGCAATCTGGAAGAAAATGGTGACCATGTTTAGAATTTGGCAGCTGTAGCAATACAAGCAAAAGAGGAATTAGGCCTAGAAGAGACCTGATGAGCTTGTTGTCAAATTGGAAATGGGAGTAGAATGATATGTGTGATGATTTGCCTTTGACACAGATGAAAACATTCGACTTTTGATAATCAGATAATCAGCTAATAAAGCCTTGGGCTGTGCTAATTTGTTGGAGTGGAATGTGTTTAGACAGGATGATGAACATGTTTTGATAAGGCATCTGTGAGATGGCACAGTTGTGATTCCAAGGAGTTTGGTAAGATATTTGTAAAGTAGCTCTAACCCTAACAATGTAGTCCCCATGGAGATGATGTAAATGCAAATGAATCTGATCTCTAACCAATGCAGTATAGGATATGAGTGTATTTTGCAACACATGGCCATATGTAAATTTAAATAATGCATAAATCAGATAGCATGGTTTATAAAAATATATGCATTTGCAGTGGTTCTTTGGAGAAGGATAAGATATACAGTGAAAGAACAAGGATCATTTAGATGCATGTGGCCTTGTGTGGAAAAGAGGTGTAACATGAGAGGACAGGGTAAAAAGGCATTGGGTGTGAGAGACTAAGTAGGAGGATAAAAGATGTAGGAGATAAAAGGGTTGAGAGAGGAGAGATATAGACAAGGGAAAATGTATGTCTGATCTTAAAGATAAGAGTAAATAGCTTCAGTTTGGTACAGTAAGCAACAGGAAGCCAAGCAGTGAATCATATGGCCAAAGCAAGAGGAGAGGGGATGGCAAAGAAGCCTAATTTTGGAGAGATTATTGTGGAAGATAAGTGAAAGTAAAGGAAAACATTAGAAAGAAGGTTATAAATGAGCATTAGACTGTATATAAAGATACTAATAGGCATTAATAATAAAGCAAATATATTTTTATTCTCCAATAAAGATTGGTAAGAATTCTCCATTTTCAAGCATCTAATATTATAGATGGGTTTAATTTATTGTATTTCTTTTTCAAAATAATGCCAAATAAAGGTGTCTTCAGCCATGGATTAATCATTTGCCAAACTTACTGTTTAATTCAATGCATTACTGTGCTATATGAGTGCATAAAGAAGTAAACATCAAAGTTGCTCATTCTGCTATTGTTAAAATGGGAAAAGTGGTTTTTGCTTTGGAATTTTACATTTTATATTACATGATTTAGCCCAAGGCAAATATTTTTATGGCTGAATTATAAAGTTCTTGAGAAACAGGTTTATAACAGAACTGCAGAGAATCTTCAAAAAAAGCATTATAAGCACCAAGTCAAATTATGAAGCAAAGATGGGCTTGAACCCAAACCCCAAAGCTAGCCACTCCATTAACTTTTACATACATTGGATTCAGATTCAGTCTTTGTAACATTTACTCATCCTTGCCATAAAATCCCATTACTGATATGAAAAAGGAGAGCTGAACAAATGTGTAAGCAGTTGCAGAATCAGGACCTAAAATACTGTGACTAAAATGTGAGAAGTGGATTTTAAAAGAGAATTCTGAATGTTTCATTTGATGCTGGTTTATATTCAAGATGATTAAAGATTAAACATTTTCAGATAAATACATGTAAACCAAGGATAGAATGTCTTTACTCATCATTTCAGGACAAATAATAGGTGGAAGAAACCTGTACTTGTATACAAGAACTACAGAGAAAAAGGCAGGTAGAAAAACTAGACTAATACCATTGACATTATAATAGGAAAGGATGTTAATGTGCCAGACACTGCTCTATTTCCTCAGCCTTGAGAATTCCACAGCAAAAAATAAAAAAAAAAGTCCCAGTGTGAATCCAAAATGCCCACAGAGTGCTGAGGAAGGGCAGAAACCCTCTTCCATGGGCCACAACAGAGGCCATTCCTGTTCAGCCATCCTTGCAGCCTGGTGTGCCTCCCTTTCTGTGCAAGAGGAGGAAGCACAGCTACTTGAGACGTGATGAGTAGGTTGAAATAAACCGTGGTATATGGATTAGTGGTTACCAGGTAGGCTGAGGTGATAAATGCCACCTTCATCATTAGTCTTACGATTTATCACATTTTACCATCTTCACTAATGTACATGCTCTGTCTGCATTGAAGTGTTTAATCTTTATTTCAGAGAATGGAATTCCTTTAAAATACACTGGCTCCTACACACTGTGCCTGCATCTGTGGAAAGTGACTGGTTAATCTGATAGGAAAACAAATAGAAAAAGCACCCACAATTGCTTGCTTGGTTGGTTTGTTGGTTTGTTTGGAGCATACAACAGGGAATAGTTCCTCTCTGCAGATTCATAGAAATTACTTGATGGACAATGCTAATCCCAAAGCAAGAGAGCCATCATTGTCATGCACTAAGTGTAATTTTTGATACACATGCATCTGCTTACTACTTTTCACTTACAGAATTGATCTTGGCTTCTGAGACGGAGTCTTTACAGCAAACATGTATGTATACACGTCTGCAACCTCCCAGTAAGCTACCATCAGCAGGTAATTTCTGATTTCAAAAATAGATGTACTTTATTTTAAAACCTATATTGTCTCTCAGTCAGTCACAGACTACGATGTGCTTCAGGACAGAACCAATTTATCTCAAGGACTGTCCAGCAGCATGAGAGTTTTAATAATCAGCACTGTTAACTCTCCCCTTCCCCCTTGTTCTGGGAACTTCTCTAAAAGGAAAAAATAAAGGGGGCTTAATGTGCTACCCATAAAATATACATCCAAATCAATCAAGGAAACGCATAGGTATTGCATATGATGATCCAGAGACTGCCTGAAGACGGGGAAATGAGACTAAACCAAATAACTCAGTCTGACTAGTTCCAGCCTGCCTGGTTTCCAGGCTGCCGGCAGACATGGGCATAGGCAGGAGCAGGGGCAAGGGCAGGGGCAGAGGCAGAAGCAGAAGCTAAGGAAGGAAAGAATGAAGTGTAGAGGAGTATAACAGGATCAAACTGTACTCTAGTGCATGATATTACAGAACTGCAATCACAGAAGAGAAGGG
Organism: Eurypyga helias; assembly: GCF_000690775.1. Classification (NCBI taxonomy): domain Eukaryota; kingdom Metazoa; phylum Chordata; class Aves; order Eurypygiformes; family Eurypygidae; genus Eurypyga; species Eurypyga helias. The sequence goes on from NW_010231226.1 coordinate 15,519, forward strand.
TAACGTCTGGCAAAAACTCAGAAAGTAGCGATGAGAGTGTGTGCAGTATGAAACCGGCAGACAGATTTCCTACAGACTTAATCTCCAGACTTCAGCTGACCTTAAAGTCGGGGCTTCAAAAGGGCAGCGAGGGAGAGTGAGAGTGGAAGGCTTAAACTCGGGACGGAGACAAAGGGATGGAAGAGGCTGAATCTGTGTATGATTTCTGAACACAGATGTAACACATTTGTAGTTAATCTGTGTGGCTGCAGACTTACAACTATGTTTGAAAACTATTTCATACATAGTTACGTCTTCAGAGTGGACAGAGATTTAGTGTTGCGCCTTCACTTGGAGGATGACCCTGCCCCCAGCCAAGCCCGACTCTTTTCCCCCTGCATCCTTCAGAAAGACTCCTTGTGGGGTAGGTCCTCTAACAGGCCTTTTTCCTGATGAAGCGTGAACAGACTTTGCCTCGGCTGTGCACCAGTAACAAATTGTTTTCAAACTCTGTTCTGGGAGGTGAGAGCAGCTGACATCCACCATTGGCCGCAGGTCATTTTCCTAGCGCAGACCCATCTTTGGGGACCATTTAACACTGTGTTTCAGCTTTCAGCTCTTCTTCTAACCCCTACCCCAGCAACTGGATCGCCTCCACACAGAGGGAGCTCAACGTGCTCCACATAAAAGACGCAGTCGGCTTCAGCTAGATAATCGCTCCCTGGGTGCAGGGACAGCCTGTAAGGCAGGGCAATGGGGCAAGGAAGGGACAGGCCCCATAGCTGGTGGGCACGAAATTGTGCAGCCAAAGCAGCAGGGTTCAGAGCCCACTACATCCCCGCTTCCTGCCTGTCCCCTGTTGCCAGTGGCTAGGGACGGTTGCTCGGAAGGAGACACACAGTCACGGTGGGGGTTTCATGCCACAGAGCCTCCATGGGGAGCAGAGCCCGCCCGGGGGATGCCAGCAGCTTCATGTCCCCTCAAGAGACTTCGTAAGAGACAGACAAACTGGGGGGGGACAAAGCAGCAAGAGGAGGTGAGAGAAGCAGGATGGACAACCAGGGTGGGTGAGAAGGGGTGCGGGAAGAGGGTCAGGAGGGAGAGGGTGCAGGAAGCCCCCTCCCAGAGATGCAAAAATGCAAAGGAGACAAGGGCAGTGGGTCTGGGTGAGCCTGGCACCTGAGGGTTCCTGCACGGGGGGTCCCCACGCTAGCCCGCACCAGCGTGGCCAGCAACCCCTAGGATGGAGGGGATAGCGGTGTCCCGCGGGGGTACCGCAGGGACTCCGAGGGACATGCGTGGGGCC
>NW_010231227.1:0-4105 GCF_000690775.1 Eurypyga helias
TAAAGACTGAGGCAAAGGCGGCATATGTGAAAATATGTGAAAAGTAATTCAAAGAACAAGGAGATGAGGGTTCGGGCCTATGCTATCACTGCTGACATTTTTTCTAAACTGTGGATTATTTATTTCAAAGAAAATGGAAAATGCCAGAGGACATTCTTGGGTGCGTATGACAGTTTCACAGTAAGTCATGTTTGGGCCAGAGATCTGCTTAGGCATTTCCTGTTTAGTTTTATTGTTTCTATTATGTGCAGCTCATGTCATGCCTTAAACTGAGAGAAAAGACTGCAAGGAAGCATGAGAATGAAAGCGAAAAGAATTGGTATTGAAATTATATTCTTCCCATGGAACCTATAATTCTTCTCTTCTATTAAAAATATCCATTTTAGTATTCCATGTGTCCTGGTCTATCCTAGTCTACCCATAACCTCTTTTTCAGATAGTCATTAGAGGCCAGACCCTTATGTCTTTAAACATGGTTTGTTTGGCATTGTTTGTTATGCCAAGTCATCACATTAGTACCAACAAGACAGAGGGAAACTCAGCATGATGAATGGTGTTGGCGTTTCACCCCAACCTTGGCTGCAGGGATGGTGTTACATAAAAGGACAAATCAGTTCTTAAACTACTTTCACCCCAGTATAAACCTCAGTAAAACCAGGAGGCTTGTAACTTTTAATTTCCAGTTTGGATTTTCATTTCCAGAATGGCAGAGGTTTTAGGTGCGTTTAAAAGCAATAAATGATGGCGTAGGTTAGCGAAGGGCAGAAAAGTCGGGCTTTCCCAGCTCCCCAGTGTCAAAAGTGCATTTTGTTCTTCAGTTAAGGCTTGGGGTCTGGTGACTTCCAGATCTCAAAGACACCAATAAAGCCACCTATATATGCTGTGTGTTGTCACCAAATCCCCCCTGGCAAAATATTTGACCTTTCCCCTTCCATGTGTGCAGTTTAGGCACCCTAAACATCTACTCGTCCAATGCTCCAGTGCTACAACACTGTAAATTGTTCCAAATGCCTTCACATCCCATTTTTGGGGCCTGCATCCCCTTTTATTGTTTTTGCATCAGGCCATCTGGCCTGCTCAATCTCAAATAGGTGTGCTGGGGTCAGCTTGTCCCTGCTTCGTGCTCACACACAAGCAGCTGAGATTGCCAGAGCTGGGGATTTCCTTCCCACCTGGCTCTTCTCCCTCACTGCCCCATTGCCTTTTAACACCCGTACCTCAAACTGTTCTTCAAATGCTACTTCTTAACTTCCTGCTGGAAAGAATAACATTCCCTATTGGGATACTGAAAGTTTTCCGTGATTTACTAGCAAATCAATGACAGAGTGAAAATTACAGATGCAGGTCATGGTTCCCAGTACTGTTTTAGTTAAGAGACTGTCCTGTCATTTGAAATCACTGCAGATTATTAAGGAGACTTTGAATACCAAAGAAAGATAAAGTAATACAGTTTAAATCTGTCTGTGTAGTTGAAAGAAATTAAATATATATATGCCACTAACAATTTTTCAATTGTTACTCAGTGCTGAAGGATTGAGTAAAAGAAGTATTTTTTGAGTGGATGAAACTATGTAAAATCTAGAGTATTATACCATTTTATGTATCTAATACATGAATTTAGATTGTGTCTAATATATGAAGCACTGATCTAATATTTTTATGAAAAAACTTGATGTACTGTTTTCAATTCCATTCCATCTGCTTCTACTGCATTATGAACTGGAGACAAACATATTCTAGAAAAAAATCTTCTTAATATTTAAAGTTTGTTAAGAGTATAACCTCTTATATGCAATTTTAATATTTATTTCTTCACCATTTTCAAAGAATAAAGGGGGAAAAAAAAGTTGGGTTTTTTTTGCCTTCTAGTGGAGCTATATTGATTGTCAGAGCTCTTAAAGCCTTAATTCCCTGAATAATTAAGACTAATGACCTCAGTGGTGCTCAGTACACTATTCTTCCAGCTCTAGCCCTTGATGAGTGAAAATAAAAGTGGCTATCAACAGTATTCTGAAAATAATTCTTACTGGTTTATAGATTTTCCCTTTAATTTATTACTAAATACCTTTAATTGAAGATCATGAACATTTATTGGCATTAACAGAATACATCCTACCTTCTGGCATGTAATTTTAATAGCTTATAAGATTGTATGCATGGGTAATACTGTACAATAAATAATACATGAGTTTACATTGTTGCAAAGCATTTAAAGTAGTTTAGCTTCTTTCACACCATCTGCTTAATTCACACATTCATTTTCTGAAAGGTTTATTGTTATTAGAGAATAATAAAAGAGAAAATTAAGTGGAATTGATAACAGAGAATTCCTACAATCAGGCCTTGGCTTATTCCCGAAAAAAATGCTGTAAGCTAAATTAACTTTAGCTCTCTTGAAGATAAATTCTGCTTTCAGATGCTGCAATTCAAGAAAATTCAATTGAAATTAATTGAGGGGTGTAAATCTGGAAATATTCCAGTTGAATTAATGGAGTTATTAAGCATTTATAATCTTGTGAGAGGAAAAATGTGTCCTTTAGTCAGCTAAAAAAACCTAATACATTGGCAAATGCTTAAAACAGTTGTGTATTTCCACTATAAATCTCTGCCTGCAGTAAATAATTCCTATTCTTTGGATAACACAAAAGGAAATATTATACTTTGCTGAACAGAAACTCAGGCCAATTTGGAAAATACACATAAAGCATTTGAGGTGAAATTAACTTCAAACTCTATTTGCATGCCAATACATAGCTTGTCTGGTGCCTCCATTGTCTCAAATAAATTAATTAAAAATAGCTCTATCTCTGCAAATACCCAGCACAATATATTAACACAAATCATAAATAAACAGAACTCATTGTCAAACAACTAACTGCATCCTCTTTTGAACTCCTTTTGAGATTATTTTAACATACATTGTTTGTAGGTTATGGACTGCCTTACTATGAGTGATCATGAAACGATTACCCTAAATGTTTTTCTTCTAACAAAAGAAGTATTTTTTTTTGTTTTTCATATGGGATTAAAGGCATGACCAACATATGATCATCTGCTTTCTAGGTGTGTTGTGTTGCATGCACGGACAAATGTTATTTAAAAATTAAATTAATCAAATTGTGAAATACCCTTGAAGTCAAAACATTACTTTTGTTTTTCAAATGTGAATTTTCTTCACAGACAACATTTCAAGATCAGTTTTCTAATTTAAAATTGCTGTTACACATTGGAGTGTAAAGCACCAACTAAATATTTGACAGGAAAAAAAAGAAATAAAATATAATCCAGAATTGACATGCTATAAAAAATAACACAGAAAGCCTTCCTAACTGGTAGACTATAAGCAGAAGTGAAAACTTCTCTTTACTGATTATTAATTGAATAAATATCATGGCACTTACCTCTATAAAATCAGTGAACAGCAGAAAACTTTGGCGGAACAATTTACAACAGCTGATGTGTTTGTCCCAGGAATGTGCTCTTCCTAATGAGTGGTCTTTTAACTAATGAGAAACTGAGGGCATCTGAAGATAAGGGCAGAATTTCACCTAAACACTCATTATGTCATTGCGAAGTAAGTTTAAATATTAACTGTATTACTTGTAAGCAGCCTGGCTCTTGTTATAATAATTTTATAGCCCCTACTTTTATGTCCTTATAAAGGAATGGCAGGACTGGTATTTGAGAAGAATTAAGTTGTGTTTTGAGAGTTGCACACTCTGGACTCAGCAGCAACAGGCATTAACAGCAGGGACAGCTTGGTCACTGCAGCCCAGGGGGAAGCAGGGATGCAAAACCAAGCAAACAAAATAGTTAAAGAAGAGCTGCTTCAAAGAAGCAGAGTCTGTGAGGAGCAGCTCCTCCTGTGAGGAGCAGCTGAAGGAACTGGGGTTGTTCAGCCTGGAGAAGAGGAGGCTCAGGAGAGACCTGATCGCTCTCTACAACTGCCTGAAAGGAAGTTGCAGGGAGGGGGGAGGTTGGTCTCTTCTCCCAAGTAGCAAGTGACAGGACAAGAGAAAACAGCCTCAAGTAGCACTAGGGGAGGTTTAGGTTGGATATTACGAAAAATTTATTCTCCAGAAGGATTGTTAGGCATTGGAACAGG
>NW_010231228.1:0-3796 GCF_000690775.1 Eurypyga helias
GCGGCACAGCTGCCTCCCCGCGGAGAGCTGGGGCTGCAGCTGACGCGTACAGGGCGCGGCTCAGCCCCTGCCGTAGGCACTCCCCGGGATACCCAGGCGCAGGTAAAGCTGTTGGGTTTCTTATGCGGCGGCCACTCACAGTTTTCCTCCTGTGAGCCTGGAAGGCACGGTTCAGGTGATTTAGTACACTCTCGTAGTGGGCTTGGCAGAATTGCTGAGGTTGGTGCTCCCGTATGAATCAGCTGTCAGCTGTATTTCTTTGATGCACTGCCAGCTGACTTCTCTCCAGTTGCTGCTCAAACCTTCTGCTGGGCCTTTGGGTATGGAAGGGTAAGTGTTTTTAAAAAGAATACTAAGTGCTTTCAATTTCCCAAAGCGTTTTTGTTTAATGCAGCTGGTCAGAATAAGGCAAGAATGGTGTACGGAAGCTTGGGAGTGGGTGCAAGAAATTACTCTGCTTTTGTATTTGGCAGGTAGACTTGCTTTTAATTTTGTCTGAATCTGTCTTCAGGTTCCACACAGCACCATGCGGCCCTGGGGTGTATGTCAGCCTTACAGCTGTGGGGTCAAGCATGGCTTTCAATCCATTCCTGAAGACAAAACACCTGTGTAGTAGCTAACCCTTCTGACTCTTGACCTGCCGTGCTGTGGGAGCTCCTCTGATTCAGGACAGTTGGTGCTAGCACCCTGGAGCATACAAATTTATCTCCTCCATCATGTGTTGCTTACATCACTCCGTAATGGCAGTTCAGCATCATATAGGCTCTGATTCAGTTCTTGTTCATCACCACCTCAGAATCCTCACTGCCACTGGGAGATAATCTAGGATGTGGTGATCTTTTCCCAGTGACTCTTAAGTTGCATTTCTGGAAGTGGCTTTTCCTCGCCTGAAAGCATGTTATGTAAAACCTTTGTCATTTGTGACCCGTGGAAGGGAACTTACGGTATAGGAACAAGTGTCACTGAAGTGACCCTCCTCTGCAACAAAGCTTGTTTCATTCTTCTTGAGTATTTTCTGCTTACATGAAAGGCTGGCTGGAGGGTTCTAGGAATATGGTCATCCTGCCCACCTGCCTGCATGGGAGCAATGAGTAGGCTGGCTGGGTAGAGCTAAGCACAGGGCAGGTGTTCTGGTGCTGTCTCCACGCTCCTCAATTTCTTCCTTGTTCCCCCTCAAGACTGCTTCACAGTTCAGCTGGCAGCACCCCTGTCCATGTGGGCTGGCATGGAAGCTGTCCACCCCTGTGAGGAATGGACAAGGCAGCACTCTGATGAGCATGGAACCAGTGCAAGCGACTGCTTCCAGGAACCCAGAAGACTGGCAGTGGGGCATGGAGGCTGACCACCTCATGTTCTGTGGGCATCAGGCAGTGCTGGGCTGGGTCTAGACTGACATTCTTCTCTTGCCTTGCAGTGCTACCGACCCTCCTCCCCGGATTCGCATCATTAATGGCTACATCATGGTTGAACCCCAACCCCGGAGGCATGGACGGTCTAGTCACACTCGTGCAGACACCAGCAGCGCTCACAAGCTTTCCCATTCACTCTTCCTCTCACTGCTGACTTTGACTTTGCAAATGATAAGGCTGCATTGAAACAGGGGGAGCCAAGCTGCAGGGTTCACACCTTAAAAAGCATAAAAGAAATTTAATGTGGAAAAAAAAAAAAGAAGACGACGGCTTTTGAGTAGGACACCTGTTCTTTGGGGTGTTCTTAAACTGCCTCCTTTTCCTGAATCTGGATCATTAACACTGTTAATTGGTTTGACCTGCCCAATACAGGAGAAGATATTTTAATGAAAGTGTTATTTATCCTTCTCTTGCAGAAGAATGATGTCGTGTTATCCCTGCACGCTTTGGGGAGATTATAATGTTGCTATAACATAGCTGTTGTTTAGCTATATGAGCCCAACTAAATTACATTTCTTTCACCTTCAGTGCCTTCTAAGAAGATTTACACACCACTAACTTGTTTATTAGAACAGAATGTTTTGGTCACAGGAGCACAGCTGGGAAAGAGAGGTTGGTATTTTATGTCTCTACTGGTAATGCTTTTAATTCTTTCTTGTTAGGGCTCCAGGTTACGTCCAGATAGAGGTTCATGACAACACCTTCTACAATAGAATAAAACAGTAAAAACTTGTGAACAGAATGTTTCTGCTGTCTGTTTGGTGCTGTTGTAAGAAGGGTACACCCAAACCTCCAATGCCCAGATAAATCCTGTGAGCACAAACTAATGTACGTTTAAGAAAAAAAAATTCCCTGGGGAACTTCACAATCATACTGTTGGATGTTTCCAAAATAGGAAGTTCTCAAGAAGTGATTTGAGAAGCTCAGGTTTTCCCTCTCTTTCTAAATCACAAATACACTGTTATTTTATAGCTGGATTCACTTTTTGGGAGTAAGATTTTTTTTCCTTTTTTGTGGAGTCAGACTTCACTCTAGGAAATCCTTGTGAGTTTTCTACCAATTTCAATAGAAAACCTCAGATTTTCAAAATTAAGTCCTTTGGTGTCTACTTAAAGTGGACATGCTGTTGACTGTTGGTTGTAGAAAGCTGGGAATTGGTGATGTATGGTTTTCTGTGTTTGTACAGGACATACTCTTGTGATCATGCTGACTCATTTGTGAGCAACATGTCCCTCCCTCCTCTTAGGAGACTTTCATTGCTGGGGAAGGTCTCCTAAGATTCTTCCATGGGAGGGGCTTGGAGCCAGTGTGCTCAGCCTGGTGCCTTGGAAACACAGCAGTCACCTGTCCCAATGAGACAACAAACCCTCACGTTTCTCTTTGTGTGCCTGTACACGTGCATTGTAACTTTTTTCATTGCCCATAAAAAGTACCTCTTTTTCTCATTCTTCTACCATACACTGGAGGAGGAGCAAACAGTTGGATCTTTTAGGAAAGATGGGCTTTTGATCTCTTGATCTCAAATTTCAATACCCCTTCAGAAGGACTGAACCTTCACAAAGGCTCAGTTTGCTGAGGAAGACACAGGAAGGAGAGGCTGAATATTACTCTTTGCACCAGAACTGTGGGGAACAAAATATATCTGGGCTGGGGTAGAAGATGACACCATCTCATTGTATATTCCTTCTTATTGGGAATACAACAGGACTTCAGGGTCCCAAATGCTTTCTGGATTCCTTGGCTTTACACAGCAGCCAGGCTGGTGATGTGCTCTTGTCTCTCCCTCTCTCTGGTTGGTTTTTCACTGATGTAAACTGTCACAGACCTAGTGGGTCCATGTCGCTGTTGAGACGGACACGACACGCACGGAATCGTGCACCAAGGCCAAAGGCCAAAAAGGACCCTTTATTGTTTATACAAGCCCGTTTTATATCTTTCTTAAGAATGTGTGTCCATACATGATTGGTTCACTCAAAGGACCAACAGTTCATGATTGGATGATCTCTTCTTTGTTACATCTTCGATAAACTTCTTCTCCTTGCGGAGGCAGTACCTTGCTCCTGTTTACTCAGCTCTTCTCGGGACCTTCCAGACTCCTTAAGGGTATACGGTTATCTGCTCAAGGTTAATGTTAAGCTTACATTCCAATCCCTCGGACCAGCCGAGGTTTCCCACAATTCCCCCTTTTTGTATTTGTGCTACAAAAGTTGCCCGTGCCGTCCACTGCAGGGCCGTTTGCAGCAGAGACACAAGACTTGGCAACATCAATAACACAACTACAATGATGAAGAAAACCAACAATCCAGTTTTTATCAGAGACAGCAACCACCCTGACAGTCCCCATCCTTTGAACAAGTTATGCAATTTTTTCACTCCATCTTTCAGAA